>NW_026129554.1:0-46750 GCF_022985175.1 Labeo rohita | reverse complement strand
AATCATGCTAGAGACATGCTAGTGACATGCTAATCATGTTAGAAACATGGTAACAACATGCTAATCTTGCTAACAAACATGCTTGCTAGCGACATGCTAATCATGCTAGAAACATGCTAGCGACTTTGCTAATCATGCTAGAAACATGCTAGCGACTTGCTAATCATGCTAGAAACATGCTAGCGACTTTGCTAATCATGTTAGAAACATGCTAGCGACTTGCTAATCATGCTAGAAACATGCTAGCGACTTTGCTAATCATGCTAGAAACATGCTAGCGACTTGCTAATCATGCTAGAAACATGCTAGCGACTTTGCTAATCATGCTAGAAACATGTTAGCGACTTTGCTAATCATGCTAGAAACATGCTAGCAAATTGCTAATCATGCTAGAAACATGCTAGCGACTTGCTAATCATGCTAGAAAACATGCTAATCATGCTAGAAACATGCTAGCAACTTGCTAATCATGCTAGAAACATGCTAGCGACATGCTAATCATGCTAGAGACATGCTAGCGACATGTTAGCGACATGCTAATCATGTTAGAAACATGCTAGCGATATGCTAGTAATGCTATAAAACATGCTAGCGACATGCTAATCATTGTAGAAACATGCTAGCGACATGCTAATCATGCTAGAAACATGCTAGTGACATGCTAATCATGCTAGAGACATGCTAGTGACATGCTAATCATGTTAGAAACATGGTAACAACATGCTAGTAATGCTAAAAAACATGCTAGCGACATGCTAATCATGCTAGAAACATGCTAGCGACATGCTAGTCATGTTAGAAACATGCTAGCGACATGCTAATCATGTTAGAAACATGCTAGTGACATGCTAGTCATGCTAGAAACATGCTAGCAACTTTGCTAATCATGTTAGAAACATGCTAGCAACTTTGTTAATCATGCTAGAAACATGCTAACGACATGCTAATCATGTTAGAAACATGCTAGTGAAATGCTAGTCATGCTAGAAACATGCTAGCAACATGCTAGTAACTTGGTAATAATATTAGAATCCTCTATCTTTCTGTCGATTGATAATCTGACCAATACTATTTATCTATCTATCAATTAATCTATCGTTCTATCTATGTATCTATCTATCTGACAGACTACATTCAAACTTTAAAACTTCTAAATATTTCAGACTGAAAACAATCCAAACTTAAAACTTCTTAAACTTCTTAAACTATTTAAACTTTTCAACCTTTTCAAACTTTTCAAACTTTTCAAACTTTTTCAACTTTTCAAACTTTCTGGTCCGGCTTTCTCAAGCCAACTTAAAGTTTGTCTTGACGAACTTTTTTTATCTAGTTTGAGTTTATTTCTGTCAAAGGCAAGAACATTATTGTGCATTTTCAGTTAAAGGGGAAGAAAACCTTTTCAAACGTGAAAAACTCCATATCCGATTTAAAACACCTGAAATGGCAACATGGCACATTAAAACTTCTTGAGAACATATGGGGTGCAGAGAGCAACGCATCAACTTCTATTGTCTTCAATGAGTCTCTGCCCGTCCACACCCACACTCACCCATCAAGTCTTGTCCCGTGCCGCTCTCTGTTGCATCGAGTCCAGCGTGAGAGCGGGTTTCTAATCCACTGGCACTGGACTCCACGCAACAAAGAGCAGCACGGGACAAGATTTAATGGGCGAGCGTGGGTGCGGCAGGTAGAGACTCGTGTGTGCGGGCAGCTATAGAAAAAATGATTTGCGGGACTCCCGCAAAGTAGAAATATCTAAACATAAAATGTCTAAACCAAATGAAGTACTATTCGTGTATTGCACAAAAGCAACAAGAATGGTGAATATAAAGCAAGAACGATTAACACGTGTAAGCATAGGCAAAGTTTCTATACGAGCGTATGTGACACTCAGTGGGTTCAGGTGTAGTGCACCCAAGATGGAGATGTGTGTTTCTGGTAAGAGAAACAGGAGAGGGAATCCCAGTTTAACAGGTTTAATCAAAAGGATGTTTGTATATGTTACTTCACAAATGTGTGGTCTATAATAACCAGAAGAAATACAAAGAAAACAGTTGTAAAATATCAGTAACATAATATTCAGTTATTAAAAAATATATATGAACATGAATGATTTAACTGTGTGCTTATTTTAAATAATTAAGTAAACAATGAAAAGCAGATTACACGATCAGAGTATATGCTCAATATTACAAATGAGGAGCATGCAGCAAGTAATCAAATGCGACATTTTCAAACAATATTGAACAAATCGGGTGATACGTAACTAGTACGTGAACATAATTTTTTTTTTTATTTGAATAGAAATACACTTATTTCAAGCTCAAAGTCCGACAAAAATGAATAGTTTCACTTTCTGTTCCACTTTCGTTTGTGACGCAGTTTAAATTGCGTTATATTCACGATCAAATATTGGCGATTCGGAGTAATAATAATAATTACAAAAGGCAGAATATGAGAAACTCACCCGTAATCATTTCCGCACTGGAAAAAAAACATATACAAAGTTGATTAAACAGTCCAGCCAGCCTGATATGTAACCTGCAGTCAAAATGTACATTCCTAACTGTGTACGCGGCGTGCCACACGGGGGCGTGGTTAGGGCTTTCTCACAGTTTCTATTTATAACACGTGTTTTTGGCGTTAAACAATGTTGATTTCTGGAATGCAATGGGCAATCAGAGAATCCACTCACCGCTCGAAATGCCGTGCATTCTGCAACCACACACACAGCAGCCTATTTCTTTTAGTAAAAGATAACAGTGGTTTGTGAATGTTGATGCTTTAATAAAAATATTTTATCAGGAGCGTTTATGCTGGGATGTTAAGCAAACTTAATATTTCACATAAATTTTGTGGATGTACAGAAAAAAAGTAATGTAACTAGTAATGTAACTAATTACTTTTGAAATAAAGTAATCAGAACAGTAATTTGATTACTTTTAAAAGGAGTAATCAGTAATCAGTAATTTAACTACATTCTCAGAGTAACTTGCCCAACACTGCATGTCATGTCCAGAATTGTTAACATCATGCCAGAGCCCACTCACGCCACGCCTGCCAAGCATGCTCACGTCATGTTTAGCAAACCAGAGACCTCTCACACCAAGCCTGCCAAGCCAAAGCCTGTTCACATTATACCTACCAAGCCAAAGCCTACTCGCATCACGTCTAGCAAGCCAAAGCCTCCCATGTCATGACTGTCAAGCCAAAGTCTGCCCACAGCATGCCTGCCGCTCCAGGGCCTGTTCACGTCATGCCTGCCAAGCCACAGCCTGCACCTGTCATGGCCGCCCTTCCAGAGCCTGTTCACAAAATGGCCGCCATCCCTAAGCCAGTTCACAAGATGGCCGCCATCCATAATCCTGTTCACAAAATGGCCGCCCCATCTGAGTCCCCGGCCAAGATGGCCGCCATGCCTGAGCCTCGCCATGCCAAGGTCATCCTACAAGAATCTCGTCTCGACATCCCTGCCATACCCACAGCAAGTCAAGCGGTGGCTGATCTTCTGGTGTCAAGTCAAGTAAGAGCTGCACTTCCAATGCCAAGTCAAGTAACAGCTGTGTCTCCTGAGCCAAGCCAAGTTACAGCTGTTGTTTCTGTGTCAAGTCAAGATACAGCTGTTGTTCCTAAGCCAAGTGAAGCCAGAGCTGCTCTTCTCGAGTCAAGTAAAGTCAAAGTTGTTGTTCGTGCGTCAAGTCAAGCCACAGCTGATTTTAATGAGTCAAGTCAAGTTACAGCTGAAGTTCCTGAGCCAAGTCAAGTCACAGCTGATCTTCATGAGCCAAGTCAAGCTACAGCTGGTCTTCATGAGTCAAGTCAAGTAACAGCTGTTCATCAAGAGTCTTGTCACATCTCAGCTGCTGTCAGAGCTGACATCCCAGAGCCTCGTCATGTCTCAGCCATCCTCTCAATTCCTCGCCAGGTCTTGTCTCATCTTCCAGAACCTCACCAGGTCCTGTCTGAACTCCCAGAGTCATGTCACGTCGCAACTGCACATCCAGAACCTCGTCACATCTCAGCTGATCTCCTAGAGCCATGTCATGTCATCGCCGCCCCTCCAAAACCTCAACCCATCCTGATCACCAGTGTGACCCACCACTCATGTCAGTGTGGGCTGCTGTTATCCCGGTAGTCCCCTCACTCCCAAGACACGCAGAGCCCAGGCTCCCAAGCCATGCAGAGCCAACGCTCCTAAGCCACTCAGAGCCCATGTTCCCAAGCCACACAGTCTTGACACTCTCAAACCTCACAGCCTCCGCACTCTCAAGCCTGGTGGACATCCCACTTTCTACTGTGCTGCCTGTAATGGCGGTCGCCATTTTAAGAGTGTGGGTGGCACACTGCACTCCAGAGGCTGTCCATGAGTCTGCGCCAGAGGTCTCTCCTGTCCACAAATTTGCGCCAGTGCCTCCAGAGGTGGCAGCTCCTGCTGCAGAACCTCCTAAGGAGGCGGCGTCCATCCATGAACTCACTGCCTCTTTTGTCCATGAGTCTGCCCCCAAGACCTCTCCCATCCATGAATTTGCACCAGTGCCTTGCAAGGAGGCGGCGTTCACTGCAGAACCTCAGAGGGTGGCAGCTCCTGCTGCAGAACCCCCAGAGGTGGCAGCTTCCTATCCCAAACCAGCCATGGAGGCCACTTTTGAACTGTCTGCCCGCCATGTCATGGCCAAGGAGGCCAATCATGAACTCTTGACCTGTCCTGTTCTGGCCAAAAAGGCTGATCCCATACTCTCTACCTGTCCAGCCACATTCAAAGGGGCTACCCCTGAACTCTCTGCTTTGCCGTGGGGATTCCTGCTTTCCTCTGCTCTGCTATGGTGGTCGTCTGCTTCACCGTGGAGCTCTTCGGACTCATCCGTTCCATTGTGGGGATCTTTGCTCCTGTCTGCTCTGCTGTACTGGTTGCCAGCTCCACCCGGGCATCCCTGCTCTGCCTGCCCCGCCATGGCTCCCTGCTCTGCCTGCCCTGCTCCACTGTCTATCAATACTCCACGATCCAGGCCCACATCCTCTGCATGGACCTGGCCCCCGTCCCACTCCCTGGTCTACCTTGTTCCCACCACCCTCCAGGACTGTTGTTTATTGAGCGCCAGGAGTCATTTCTAGAGTGGGGGGGGGGGGAGACGATGTCCACTATGGTGGTCCAGGAGCGCCATCTGTGGCTAAACCTGGTGGAGATGCAAGATGCTGAGAAAGTTCGCTTTCTTGACGCTCCCATTTCCCAGGTTGGTCTCTTTGCCGATACCATGGAAGAATTTTCCCAGCAGTTCTCCACGATAAAGATGCAAACGGAGGCCATTAAACACATCCTGCCTTGGCGCGTGGTGAGTGGCAGCCCAGTTCTGCTGAAGCAGCAGCCTCCACCCGCTCCACGCCGAGGGTTGCCCCCTGCAAGAACAGCTCAGGCCCCGCAGGAAGGTGGCACCGCCAGGCCGTCCACAGGCCACAACGAACCCTCGTCAGGCTTCAAAGCATTCCTGAGATGGGCAGCCCAGGGGAGAGGGACCGTTTGACCTGCCTGGATCCGCACTCACGATGAGCATTGGATTCGGCTCCATTCTGGCTGTCTGCTATCCGACAGACGGCCACCACATGGTCAATAAAAGAGCTATTTCCTTCTTCTCTGGGCACTATTCACAGCATTTCCAACACTCCATGTGACGGCTGGATGCTGTTCTCTCCAACCAGAACATGTGCTGACACACCCACTCCAGGTACGTCTGGTGTAACTCCTTTGAGACCCCTAGCAGAGAATTTTCTAGATTGGCTGAACCTTCCCAATCCTTCTCGCTGGCTTCTCAGGACCATCCGACTCGGCTATGTAATCCATTTTGCAAGACGCCCGCCCAGGTTCCGCTGTGTTCTCTCTCAGTCCGGGGCAAGAATGCTGCAGTCTTTCATGCGGAGATCAAATAATAACGAAGGGGTTTTACAGCCCTTACTTCATTGTACCCAAGAAGGGTGGTGGGCTCAGACCAATTCTAGATCTTAAGAGTTTTGAATCGGGCCTGCTCAATCTCCCATTCAATATGTTAACCCTCAAACACATCCTCACGTGTGTCAGGGCTCAAGATTGTTTTGTGGCAGTAGACCTGAAGGATGAGTAATTTCATGTTTCGATCCTTTCAAGACACAGGCTGTTCCTGTGGTTTGCATTTGAAGGTCGGGCTAATCAGTAAAATAATTTCAGAGGCTCCTGGGGCACATGGCATCCTCAGCCGCAGTCACTGGGTCTGAAGCACATGAGACAACACAGACAACACAGCAACTGCGGCATACATCAACCTCCAGGGTATGCTCCTTTTGCATGTCACAACTGGTCTAACCAAAGGCCCCCTCAGTATAGATCCACTGGCACACAGTTGGCCAAGGGACCTACTCAAGCATGTGTTTCCCCCAGTGAGCCTCATTCCTTGTACAAGGTCAGGGAGGACAGAAAACAGATTCTTCTGGTTGCCCCGTTTTGGCCCAACAGAACCTGGTTCTCCGACCTTGTGCTCCTATTGTCAGCTCCTCCTTGGTGCATTCCTCTGAGGAAGGACCTCCTCTCTCAGGGGAAAGGGACAATCTGGCAATACCATGCCCAGATCACTGGAACATCCACCTATGGCCTAGACGCGACTAGGAGGACTTCAGAGACCTTCCACCTTCAGTGGTACACACCCTCTTACAGACTAGAGTCCCCTCCACTAGGCAGCTGTATGACCTAAAATGGCGCATTTTTGTGAACTGGTGTTCTTCCCAAGGGAAGGACCCACGGAGATGTAGTAGCGAATCTGTGCTATCCTTCCTCCATGGAGGCCTGGATAGGCACCTGTCTGCTTCAACACTTAAGGTCCATGTGGCAGCTATATCAGCCAATCATGACTTGGTGGAAGGCAGATCGGTGGGGAAGCTCGCTTTGGTTATCAGATTTCTTAGAGGCCCCCGGCAGCTGAACCCTTCCCGGCTACATCTTGTCCCCTCTTGGGATCTCGCTGTGGTCCTTCAGGCCTTACAGCAAGATCCATTTGAGCCTCTTCAGTCAGTCGATCTTAATGCCCTCTCCTTGAAGACAGCTCTCCTGACTGCGCTCACTTCTGTCAAAAGAGTGGGAGACCTTCAAGCTCTCTCCACCTCAGATGCTTTCACTAATGGTATTTTCACTTTTTACCCCCCTCTGGGCAGGTTGTGATCTCTGTAGTGTCTTTTCCCTTAGGGAAAACAGTCAATGTCCCAATGTTCTCAAGATGCTCAGCCGCTCCAGTGAGGAAAGGCCCAGCTGCAGGACCCTGCCTGCGACAGGTCAGTTCTTGGACGTTGGAAGGTCACGAAGAGGTGAGCTGCATTTATTTTAACATGTTGGCTTGTTACTATCTGCGCCCTGGGCACTCGTAACATGGTCTGAGTTGTGGCGTGCTTATACAGGGACCCCTAGTGTTGTACACTCAACACAACGCGGAGTGTACAACAGATAGGGAACGTCTCGGTTACGTATGGTAACCCTCGTTCCCTGATGGAGGGAATGGAGATGTTGTGTCCTTCATGCCACAACTCCGAACTGCCTCTGAGTGGGTTGAGATGCTTCAACTCCTTCAGAACGAGGGGGCAGATCACGTGCTGCCCTATTTATACCCGGATGTCTGGGGCGTGGCCAGCTATGCAAAATCTGCACACCCAATTTCATTGGCCTTTTCTCAAAACTATCAGAGGTGTTTGGGCTCCCAAGGGTGACCCCTAGTGTCGTACACTTGACAACTCTGAGTGTACGACAGATAGGGAACTTGAGGTACACCAGAACTGATGGATTTGGTAGATGATTTGTGTTTGTGAGATATAACAAATTGCTGCCTCCCAGTCAAATAGGAGGAAAATCATTCAAGGGCAGTGCTAGTAATTCCAATAGCTGAGAGCCGTGAGAGGAGTATCTCATGACAAATGGTGTCAAAAGCTGAGCTGAGGTCTAACAGAAGGTGAGTGCAGAGAGCATCAGAATCAGAGGCTAGAAAAATATTGTTAAGGACCATAACCAGGATAGTTTCAGTACTGTGTAATGGATGAAAGCCAGACTGGAATGGCTCATAAAGGTTATGTGCTGTTAAGTAGGCCTGTAACTGGGAGGCAACAACTTTTTCTAATACCTTAGAAAGAAAAGATAAATTTGAAATATAGCTACTGAGGAAAGAAGGATCAAGACCGTGCTTTTTTAAGAACTGGGGTGACTGCAGCAATCTTAAGCTTAGGGGGTACAGTTCCTGTTGACAATGAGGTATTAATGAAGTGAGTGATGGGTAGTGACAAGGCGGGCAGACAGTTCTTTAGTAAAGACGTAGGTGCAGGATCAAGAAGACTAGTAGAGGAATTAGACTGCCTAATTATCTCATCATCTTGGGACAATAGAGTCAAAACTCAATAGTGAAGTTCAATAGTGGGAACCAAGCTAGGGTGTTGACAGGTATGAGAAGTTTTACTCTAAAAATAGTTCAAGAAAGCATCGCACATTAGATCAGAGCCCTCTAGAGACTGTGTGGGAGGCTGAGTTAATATACTTTTTAATTGTAGTAAATAACGTTCTAGGCCTGTTTTTGGAATTATTAATGAAAGTAGAGAAATTAGATGATCAAGCTGCATTAACCCTTTCACACGTGAGTTTAAAATATTCTAGTTGTAATATTCTAGTCTGAGTTTTTTTTAGGCGACTGTTATTTTAGAATGTATCGCCTTATTGTTTCCATGGTGACACGTCGTGTTTGTCACGTGACACAATGCAGGCACAATAGCGCTAATATGTATCACTTTTATATCATTTTTCCTTTTTTATTATTAATATTCACAAACATGCTCACTGTATTATGAAATATCTGATATTCCGATTCTGAAATCTGTGCAAGTAAATGTGTTTGGAAGTTTAAACACTTTTATAATGAACGTGTTAGTTGATCTATGCCGAGAGATGGGCGCCGCCATGTTAGTTCGGGCTGAATCTGAACTGTGAGATTTACAAGATGCAAATTCATCCTCTCCTCCCGAAAAACATTAAAGTAAGTCTCTGGTGAGCTGGGAGAAGAGCAGAGTAAACTTTATAGTTACCTACACAATGCGTATATCATATCAATAAAATATGTCGTCAGATAACATTTGTAAGGATCATTATTGCCGCTTCCATAGACGTCAGCATGTATTTTGCAAACCATAAATGCATCCTTTTACGAGTACTTATACGTATTTAAATGTCTGGAACCTAAAATAAGCATTATATAGTTGAAAACACTGAATAGTTTCGAAAATATGACAAGCGCTCAGCGCATCCGATCTGGCTCTGCGTCAGCCAAAGCGCCAAAGCAGATTTAAATTCAGCAGTTGATCACGTGATGCGCTGAATGTTCGAATCACATCAGTGTGATCGTACGCTTCAGGGACCAGCCAAGAATGATCACACTGGTGTGATCGTATGCGTGAAAGGGTTAAGAGCATTCTTGTACTGCTTAATGTGTTCAGTATATGCCATGGAGTGAACAGTAAGGCCAGTTTTCTTATAGAGCCTTTCTAGCCAGCGGCCCTTGGTTTTTCATTGACCTAAGTGCACAAGGAAGGGCCCTGTTTAGATATAAGGGAGAAAAATGATTCAGAATAGTAGAAATATTTTTATCATAGACATTAAGAATGTCTTCAGTACTGGGAAGACTGCAACAGTCAGAGAGGGGGAATCACAGAGTGCAGCAGAGAATGACAAAGGATCAACCAACTTCCATGAACGATAGTCAATCAAAGATTTAACAACAGTTTTTGGAATGTAAAAATTACAAGAAAATTCTATCAGTTTATGATCAGAGATACCTATATCAGAGCTTCATAAGGCACTAATGTCAATACCAGTGGAGCAAACCAAGTCCAGTGTGTGGCCATGTACATGAGTTGGGAAATCAGTAAGTTGCTGCAAATTAAAACAATCAAGAACAGACATGAAATCAAGAGCTTCAACAATATCAGTATCCACATGAATATTGAAGTCCCCTAGCAATAGCATAGCTGTAGAATTGGCAGAAGAAATTGTCAGCAATTCACACAAATCTGATAGAAATTGAGTGTTCATTTTAGGAGGGCGATACATGAGTATCATAAAGAGTGGAGAGTGACTAGTGATTTAAATGCCAAATATTCAAACAAAGTCACTCCATGGAAAGGAGACAGCTCAATATGAAGACTCTGGTGATAGACCACCGCCAGGGCCCCACCCCTGCCTCAAAAAACAAAGTCATTAGTTGTTTGCCAGGTTTCAGTGAACATTAGCACATCACAGTTATTGTCAGAGATGAAATCCTGAAGAAACGTTCTTTTCCCAGTCAAAGACCGAGTGTTGAGTAGATCAAAATTACCACTTAGCCGCACACTCTTGTTAAGCAAAGAGTCATCATTGGACTTTTCTAGTGGCCTAAGCGATGATAAACAAACTCAGCGTTGTATATATGTAGAGGACGACTTCCATGTGCTTAACCTATGAGACCAGATAGAGGGGATAGATGCAGGTGAAGAGTAGTTAGTGTTCATGAGACGTTTGAGTGATGAATATAGCGGGGCCGACAAGCAATTTAGTTTTAAACAATCCGTATATGGCAGGATCCAACCGGGAAAACAGTTCAAACAGGTTGTGTAACAAAATTCCATTTGAATGGAAAAAAGCACGGATAGCAACAGAACACAAGAGGCCATCAGTCTTACGGCCAAAAGAGATTTATTTGAGAAAAATACTCCATACATGACTCAAAGCACAACACTCACCACAAGCATACACAGAACACACAACACTGGTCCACGTTAGCCAGGCCAGATGGGCATAGCACGGCGAGTAGGTGGACTCACTCACCATCAAGCGGCATACCATCGTTCTGGGGAGAGGGCTCACGGGGGTGTGAGGCGTGTAGTGTTATGGTTCCCTTCTTCCCCAGTTGAAGACATACTCTTGAGTCTCAGGTTTTGATACCAAAATATAGACTTTATTGTCAGAGACAATAAGGCCGAGAAAACTCTGCAGAACAATCTGTTGAGTCTCTCTTAGTAAACTCTTTTATACAGTTCTCTTCCTCAAGGCATGTTCTATACATTCCATTCATATGGTCATTATGTTCCTTTTTTGGTTGTATCTGCTAGAAGTGGAGATGTTACCTCAGTTTTATGTTCCATGGCCAAAGAGGCCCCATCATATATTTTGTTTAATGTCAAAACAAACATGCAGCTTCACCATATACTGCTTCATGTAATGTCAGCACTGTCCCCTCATGTACAGATGTCAAACTGAGTTATTACTTCGCTTAGTGGGCCTCTAAAATAACAAAAGACATAGCTTTGCTAGTGGACCCCTAAAAATTAACAAGAGACATGCTTGCGCAGCACAGTTAACCCTTAATCGGTCCTTGGGGTCCAGCTGACCCCGCTGGACTTTTCTTTCAATTTTTAAAAAATTTCCTTTCATCTTTGGGGCATGAGACTTGGAGACATTTCCTAAATAATCCATCTTAAAACACACACACACACACACAAAAAAAAACTGGACTGGTTGTTCTAAAGGTGTGTAAAAAATTTTTTACCATTACTGTCCTTCGGGGTCATATTGACCCCACATTGAAAATGAATGGGAAAAGTGAAAAAAATTATTATTATTATTTTTTTTCATTTCATTTGTCAAAAAACAGTGGTAAATCCAGTTTAAATCTGAAACAAAATACATCTATTTAAAGGCCTGGTCCTAGAGCATATTCTCAAAGTGGAACGAACTTTCTATCTCATACACACGCGCACACGCACACACAAACACACATGTTTGTGACTGCAACAGAGAGCCCTTTTATAAAAATTGGCATATAAAATCAACAAATCTGGCATAAATCTGAAAATTTTCACACATAAATGAAGGACTGGTACTGGAGCACAAATGCAACATGGAACAAGCATGTTCACTCACTCAAACACACACACACACACACACACACACACACATACAGGTGTCCGGGGCATTTTTTAGATTTTGGAAAATAAAATCAGACATAAATGCATACATAAAAAATTAATAAGTTGTAGAGCAGTGAACCACACATATATGGTATCATTTGAAACTTTCTAGTACATCCCATCACTTTTGCATTTATGTTACATATAATAATAACATAAAACGGTCTGAATTTGCCTCCTCACAAACAAGCTCCCTCTTGTGAAGATGACCTAATAATATTCATATTCATATTCATATCGCTCAGACTTATCAAATATAGATGAGTCATATATCAAATGAAAGCTCTCATTCTCCAAATTGTGATTATGTGATTTATTTCATTAATCTAACACATTACAGAGAATAATTATGTAAATAATCACGAGGATGGAAATTAATACTGTAAGCAAACAAATAGAAAAAAAAAAAAAAAACATTTACATTACATTTCTGCATCGATTACTACATCTGTGTGCAAAAAGTGGCCAAAACTTTATATCAGCTCTTAGATTGGGTTATTATCTTTAAAATGAGACTATGCTTACTTTTCTATGAGCTTGCCCGGTTCAAACACCGCGGTCAAGTGAGCCGCCATCTGCGAACGCCAGCCGCCATCTGGATTTGCTGCACGTCTAGTAGTGGAATTACGGTACGGAGACAAGAAGCGGCCAAAAAAGCTGACGAACATCTATATTTCAGCGGTTAAAATTTAAATGTGCTAGAAAACAGGGAAAAGGTATTTACAACACGTATATATATTGTTCATTATAGAAGATACAATTATGTTACTTTCGAATACATTATACTGTGAAGTTTTCTGAAAAAATAAAGTTTATTAAAATACATTCTGTTTGCGCCTTTTTTTCTACATGCATTATTAAAAAATTTTCAGAGTTACCATGAACATTTAAATAAATTATTTTTCTGAACAACCATGTCTCTATCTGTGTTCACGATGTTTTAGTGTAGAATTTGTACAGAAAATGAAGGGCAGTCTGTCACTATGCATTTTATAGCATATACATTGTTATATACTCTTATATATCCTTCAAAGATATCGATGCCGATAGACTTGTGGGCAGCACGCCGACATACACCGCTGATGCGTCCCGGGTGTCTCAGGTTCGAATCCCGATTCGGGATGTGACCTTTCGTTAAAAATAATAACGATAAAAGGCAGAATGTTCTTTATTATTTATCAAAAAAAAATTCTGATGGGAAATTATTGGTAGAAATGATTGTAATTTCCTCTTCAGAATGCCCAAGACTCTGTCTGTAAGAAGTTTTACGACCAGGCTGCATCCAGCTTCTTATTCGCAGCTTCTTATTGACCTATCCGTTCCACCTTAAAAACGCCACGCTTCCGCCTTCCTTAGCTTCTTATTCACGCTCGACTTAGGGACCGTCTCTTTTTCAAATACGAACAATAAACGATTCTTAAATGTAAATAACACTGAGATAAGAGCGAAAATACAAAATTCCAGATACAAAATTATGGCATTTTCATTGTTTTAAAATGCAATCAAAGTTTGCTTAATGCATAAATAGAATTTGTAAATATTATAATTTTTACTAGATTCTGTAAGTACTATAATTTCTACTAGATTTCAACTGTTCTTTCTGATACCTACTCCTATAAATACTATTCTGGTTTCTGAAAAAAAAAATGTGATGTGAAATGCATTATACAAATGAATGTGAATTAAACTGATTAAGCCATTGCATTGTTGGTTACTGTACACTGCACTGTATATATCTATGTACATTGTCCACATTTGTTTATATATATATGTATATATATATATATATATTTATATGTGTGTGTGTGTTTACTGTACCTTTTAAAAGATGGACCTATATTTAATCATATGTAAATGTGGACTGGGCATTAATAACAGATTAGTAACAGGTCGAATTACATTGTTGGACCAATTGGTGGCGCTATATCTCAGCTTCCTTTGAGGGTGATATAAAAATTCCACTGGGAGCTTATTCCCAAGTCTCTTGACTATCACCACACAAAATTACAGTCATTTCCACCACAGCATTTTGAAGTTATGGACCCATGAATTTGACAGAAATGACATTCAGTAGCAGGTCAATTGCCTCATTGGTCCAATTGGTGGCTCTATAGCTCAGCTTCCTTTGAGTGTGATATAAAAATTCCACTGGGGGCTTATTCCCAAGTCTCTTGACTGTCACCACACAAAATTACAGTCATTTCCACATTAGCATTTTGAAGTTATGAACCCACGAGCTTGACAGCCGTGGTCTAATGGTCAGGGTGTCAAGCATGTAACCGAAAGGTTGCGGGTTCGGGTCCCAGGTCCGGCAGGGTTTGACGGTACCTCAATACCGTGTTTGTTCACTACTCACTATTGTGTGTATGCATTTGGATGGATTAAATGCAGTGCACAAATTCGTAGTATGGTTCTCCATACTTGGCCACTGATAGAACTGACTATAGAACTGATGAGTGCTATATAATGCTTACTGCCATTCACTTTCTGTAAAATTCTACACTAAAACATCGTGAACACAGATAGAGACATGGCTGTTCAGAAAAAGAATTTATTGAAATGTTCATGGTAACTCTAAAGAAATTTTAATAATGCATGTAGAAAAAAAAAAGGAGCAAATACTAAGTGTTAGAATGTACACATTTTTCCAGAAAACTCCACAGTATAATTTATTGGAATGTAATATAGCTGTATATTCTATAATGTACAATATAAATACGTTTTGTAAATACTTTTCTCCTATTTCCGAGCACATTTAATTTTTTGACTGCTGAAATATAGTTGTTCGTCAGCCTTTTTGGGCGCTTCGTGTCTCCGTACCGTAATTCCACTAATAGACGTGCAGCAAACTCCAGATGGCGGCTCACTTGACCGGGTGTTCGCAGATGGCGGCTCACTTGACTGCGGTGTTCTGCCTTAACACGTTTGTGTTGATGGGTGTTAACGTCATCACATAATGCGTGATATGTTTAAAAAGCCAACAATCAGATCTGTCCAAAGAGACCTCGATCAAATCTCTAGGATAATCCGTTGTGAATTTATTCCTTGCATCATTAAAGTGATTTTTTCATAAAAAAAATTTTTTTTCAAAAGCCACAAGATGGCGTAGTTGAGAATTTGTGCAGTAAACGGGTAAAAAAGTACCAAAAATCCATGAAAACACAGCATAAATGTAAAGTTGAGAAGTAAACGAAAAAAATAATATATAGTTTGTAATATAAAAAAATTATATTTCTTTATGCAATCACTCTGTAAGTGTTTGGGGTCCATATGACCCCAAGGAACATTAACGTAAACCCTACTTCAGGGACGATAGAGAATGCAAATAGAACTAAAAGGTAAACCAATTTATACATGAGTGATTCCTTTATATTTATAATGGTAACATAATTTGTACATTATTCCTTTATTTTATGGTTAATAAAATCTTCCTCAGTAGCAAGTTGACATCCAAAAGAGGACAGTTCAAAACTTTGGTTATAAATCCAGTCAAGTGATTTTTTGAGATAAACAAGTTCACAAAAAAAAAAAAAAAAAAAAAAAAAAGAGAAGCGAGGGCAAAGAGAAGCAGCTGCCAAGATGCGCATTGCATACTTTCATTGAAGACGGAAATGGAAACCATGTGAAAACTCCACTAACTCCACTACTAACTGCACTATGAAGTGTTTTCACGGAGTCCACTTCCAAAACAAAGATATACATATAATGTACTCACCCCTTCCAAGATGTCATCCAAGATGTTCATGTCTTTCTGTCTTCAGTTGTGAAGAAATAATGTTTTTTGAGGAAAGCATTTCAGGATTTTTCTCCAAAATGTAGTTTAAATGCAGCTTCAAAGGGCTCTAAACGATTCCAGCCGAGGAAGAAGGGTCTTATCTAGCGAAACGATCTGCCATTTTTTTTTTTGACGAATTGGGATCTCGCTTAGAGAGACCAAACCACTTTGAGTGTAAACTAAATGAGCCAAAGCACAATGGCATGTGATGATTTGTTACACTGTACAACAATAATACTGTTTTTTTATTATAGTAAGGGCTAAGTTTAGGGTTGGGGTAGGTGTAGACATTAAAAAAACACAGTTTAATAGCTAGAACAGTTAATTTCATTGTTAATTTCCGATCTGAGCTGTATCCCTTCTAGCCTCAACCCCGCTCAGTGAGACCTTCCCTTTCAGTCGGTCTTGAACCGGGTGCTTCACAAGCTACTGTTCAAGATGTTCACATAGAAGTGCATTTTCAGCTGCATCTGTCCTCAAGATTGGTTTGCAGCGATCGACCTGAAGGACACGTACTTTCATGTCCTGATCCTTCCACGCCACAGACCGTTTCATCCTAGCTCAGTCTCAGGATCAGTTGTGTGAACACAGGGAACTGGTGTGAACCGTTTGGGCCTTCGGATTAAATAGCAAAAGAGCAAACTCTTGCATGGTCACCTTCGTCACACAGAGCACAAAGTCCATGGCGGTCCCAGAGTTCCCGGAGAACTTCCGGATGGTGACCACCCTTGTGCAGTGCCTGATGAACTGATGAAAACCAGTGCAAGCCACCTTGAGATACCAATTGTCTAGCCGGGAGGGCTCAGGACACGATGGAGGTTTCCATTCAAGCCCTAACCTCTCAGCGGCCCAGGCAAGCATAGCCACTGTCTCTGGATCTATATGCGGTACTGCTGACCACCCGGTGGTTGGCAGCGTAGCCGTATCATCCTCTCCAGAGAGGTCTGGCTCACCCTCTAATGCAGCGATCGACATCCTATCATCGGAGGGAGCCCCAAAAGATACGAGTGGTACACCCCGGGGAGGTCCAGATCATTCCCTAGGCAGCTCCATTGGCTGCGGAGTGCCGGTGGAAGGAGGAACCCTCAAAGATTGGGTCCTTGGAGGGTAATTTCTCACAGTTAACGTCCTGGGGTCGGCTAACCCGCGGGCGGAAGCACTCGCATATTTTCCAGATGTCAGCAAAAAGAACTTGAATTGCTCCCTCAATTTTAATTGGACACATAAAAGTAATACATCACCTGAATCTGTAGAACGTTTACTTTTATTTGTGTACGCTCAACATATCAACAAATGTTCGTGGTTTTTGTAAATAAAGAAAATATACAGGGTGTCATTTCAGTCTTCTCAGTCTCGGTGAATATCCAGTTGAAATGCGTCACTAAAATGAACTGAAACTCAGCGAATACATGACACACAAACACCAGAGATATGTCTATAGAAAGTTTGGAATGTCTACTTTTAAATGAAGTAAGTTTAATCGAAAGCACATATTCTGTGTGTAAGTAATCCGTATGAAACCAATAACATGTCCTGTTTTTCCCCTCTGAGCTCATTACCGCTAATTAGTTCACGCCCACGATCTGTGCTGAGCTATTGTTATTACAAACATCCACGTGAAAGATGCGCGAAATGAACGCCAACATCAACTCGTAAACAAAGCAGCAACGTGTTTGTGTCGGATACTTTCGTTTTTGGAAGAAAGCGCTGAGAGGAAAAAGCCTTGTATTTACTCCAGATGAGGACGCGCTGAGAGGAACAGGCTAAACTCCTTTATCTCACAAACAGAACGCGAGCGCGGCTACAGGCAGCTGATGAGAGGATCTCCTATACAGTGTAAGTAATGTGTCTTATTGGCATTAGATAATCTGTTGTTGTGACATAAACTTGAACGCATTTACTAGTTGGACTTTTTCCAAAACTATAATTCCTAACTAAAATATGTGAAATCGAGTGCAACATTTTGAAATATCATAGGCAACTTTTCAATGCATCTGTAAGGCGTCAGGAATGTTTTATGTTTCATAAACAAATTGACATTAAAGTAGGGCTAATGTTTAGACGATATAAAAGTAATGTCTAAGAATGCTTAGACCAGTCTTTACTGTTGAATACTCTGTCTGCAAATATCTGCTCAAACGTGTACATAATATGCTTAATAATAATTTAGTTTCTCAGATGTTGTTTTTATACTGTATAATAATAAATACAAAGCATGTGTGCATATGATAGCTATAAAAATCACATGGGCAATATTAGTGATTGCTAATGTAACAATATTGCTCCAGGCCTATCAACATGCGCACTGATTTATTCATTTATTTATGTTAGTGACCAGATACCTATATGAATATTTTTTGGGATAGAAATTATAGAACTAATGCTTTTATTTAGCAAGGATGCTTTAAATTGCTCCTGATATTAACATATGTAACATATACTCACATATGTTTTTTTGTTTTGTTTTAGTTGTTTGTGATCTGATACCTGCACAACAGATGACTCCTGCAAACTTTTCCTCTGAGAGCACTGTACCAACGTCAGATCTTCAACTACACTGATATTCTATTGGTAAAACAAGTTCCTTGACTACTGATGATGAGTTTTGCAAGCACTTAAATATCGGGTATGAACTGCTTGTGCTACTTGTTGAACAGAATTCAGAAAACAGTTTTCAGGAATTACACACCACCTGTTCACATCTCTGTGATTAGATCAGTGTGCTTAATAATGTGTCTTTGACCTTCATAATGTATGTTTATATTATACTGTGTTGTAAATAAAATACAAATAATCTAAAACTCCATTCTTTGAATCTCTCATTGTTTCTACCTGACAGTCATAGTCTCATTGATGGGCCATTAGGGGAGGGCCTTTTGTCTCTCAAGTGTGAATCACTAAATATTCAATGACCATTGTCACTCCCTCGCATATTCCCTTTCGATCACAAAACATGTCTTAGAAAATGTAAATAAGTATATTGTTTTTTGTGAACGACTGAATGAGATGATTTTCACATCACTTTGTAGAAAAAACTCTAGCCTACCACATCCAGTTCTCAAAAGTCTTGTGCACAAATGTTCTGAATGCGTTTCTTGGTCTTATTTCAGTGACTTAAAAAAATTAGATTTTCACTAACCACGCATAAATGTTGTTTTCTCAAAAACACAAACATGTGCATTAATGTTGCTTACATATTATTGTAGCCCAGTTTGTGCTGATTACAGTGTAACCAGACTTTAATATGTTTTTAAGATACTGAAAAAAGCACAAATGTTAGGGCATGTCAAAACTTCTCCAGGGCCCCAAAACACCCTCAGACCCCAGAGGGTTAATGTAAGACCAGTTAGCTCTCTGCAAGAAGTAATAATTCACCCTGTATAGTGAACCATTTCTTATTTCATATATGAAATAAAAATATTAAATTCTTATTTCATATTTTTTTATGACCAATCTCTTACTTAAAGTCATTTTTTTCTTTTCTTTCTTTCTTTCTTTTTTAATTCATTTCATGTTATTTCTTTATGTTTTTAGCTCGTCTGGCTGTTCCTGATATTATCAGAGACTATTCATCATCATCATCACAGCAGAATTGTTCATTGATGTGTTCAGTGGTGAATGTGAGTCATGTGACTCTCTCCTGGTACAAAGGAAACAGTTTATTGTCCAGCATCAGTGTGTCTGATCTCAGCATCAGTCTCTCTCTACCTCTTGAGGTGGAATATCAGGATAAAAACACCTACAGCTGTGTGATCAACAATCCCATCAGCAACCAGACCAGACAACTCAGCATCACTCAGCTCTGTCACACATGTCCAAGTATGTTTATATACGGTATTCCTTAATAATTAGCTTAATAATTTGGTTTTGACACTCAAAGTATCAAATTATATTTTAATGTTTTTTTTTTTTTTTTTTTTTTGGAAATTTGCAGTTCTAACTTTTAGTTATTTTCTTTCCTCAGACTCTGTCCACTGTTGTGGTTTTACTGAAGCTGTGATCCGATTGGTCCTCTCTGCTCTGGTGGGTGTGACTACTGTCATTCTTCTAATTTATGACATCAGATCCAGAAGAGCTGAACAGGAGAGATCATCATCATTGATTAACCACATTCCAGGACATTCGGGGGGCAATAAACATCATGAAATATGGATATGATCCATGATATGAATGATTGTGGGTACAAGTAACTGGTTACCCACATTTTTCTTATGTGTTCAGGAGAAGAAAGAAACTATCCCTTTAATATTCAGCTGAAATGTTTTGAGGATATATAACAATACAACATATTTTTCATAATTCAATAATTCAGTCAGATTCATGTATTCAGTAGAGCTGTGTAATTAGTCCAAGTGGCAACCTTCCGGTCTCTCTCTTGAAACCAACACGCAAGTGACTAAAACTGCAATTCATCGACTGGCCACTAGAGATTGGCTCCAAAAGGGAGTCAGTCCCATAGACCTCCATGTTAAAATGCCCAGTTTTACAGCAGAAAAAAAAAAAATAAAATAAATGTTTAGAGCCTGGTACAAAAAGTGGGTTTGCCCTTCATGACAACTGTGAGGGGGGGTGATTTGTTTGTAACTTATCGTTTTAAATTATATTAAGCCTTAAAGTTCCACATAATTAAGGGTGTGGCCACTTGAGTTACAGGTAGATTGCCCTACAAGGCAAAAGACCTTAACTCACTGGAGTGAAAAACTGAAAAAAATGGCTTTAAAGATTTTTTTGTGTGTGTGTGAAGAAAAAAATAGGACACTGGAAATCTGGCAATTAGATGTTTTAATAAAAATCATCTCAAACTTGATTTTTACCGATATTTTGAAGTTATTGTGCATTCTCTCTGACCATAACAACCAGACAAAAAAGTTAAATGTGGATTTTTGAAGCCAATGTATTTCCAATGTTCGCTAACATTTAATGATGCAAGACATACTTAGCATATTGTTTTTACATCGGACTGAATGAAAATAGCCTAACTATAAGAACGACTTGTAGTTTAATGTGAACGCCAGCAAGTAGGAATAATACTCAGAATGATTGTGAACTGAACATCTTTGATGACGTTCATTGCCATGGATTTTATCGAGTTACAAGAAAAGGTAGGAAAGGGATTTATTAATTACAAACTGTTACAAACTTGTTGCAGACTGATTTTATGTGTAATACATGCTACTCTGACAAGGAATTTGAGTCCTCACCAGTGTTTGGCAAGTTACTTCCAAAATGTAATACATTATATATTACTACTGCTGTCTTTTGAAAGTAATTAGTTACATTACAATATTACTGTCTCTGAATTGTAACACGTTTTTAAGTTACTTTTGAGTTACTTTCACCAAAATATCCACAGAAAGTGTGACTAGGCATTCAGAAATGTCAAAATTTGGATTTTTTTGATGCTCAGTCTACATCCATTGGAGGGTAATGTGTTAGGTCTATATAGCATAAAATTATGAAATCATATTATATGATATTATATTATATGATATATGATATGTCTACATTAATGTTACATTGTAGTTTAGGTTAAACACAGATAAGCACAAACCGCATTATAACACCAGTAAATAAAGTTATGAAATGTTATAATGTACAATCAATAAACACAATACCTAGCCTATAGGCTATTTTGAACGGTTTTCAGGACAAAACAAATTAGGCTAATTCAAATAGAAACTGAAAGCAAACAGCGTTGTTCTCACGCAGCCTACACTGTAAAAAAAATTCCTATAGAAATTATAGTAACTTACTGGAAATTTACTTACAGTAAAAATACTGTATTTATGTTTACAGTACCCTTTAACTTGTTGTAAGTGTATTTACAGTATGTATACTGTACTTGTAGTTTTTACTGTATTTTAACTGTATTTTACTTGTAAAATATACAGTAATGTTATGGTATTTTCTCCAGTAATATAATGCAAAAATAAATAAATAAATAAAATAAAATAAATAAATTAAAAAAAATAAATAAATAAAAAAAAAAAACTGTGTAACTTTTAATGTTTTTAATTGTTCAGTTGTTATCCTTGCAATAACATTAAACTTTTCACACATTCAGTTAAGGCAAGGCAAGTTTATTTATATAGCACATTACATACACAAAGGTAATTCAAAGTGCTTTACATAAAAGGAAGTAGAATAATCATAAAAACAATAATTAAAACAATAATTCACAAAAAAAGGTAGTAGAATAATCATAAGAACAATAATCACAACAATAAATAAAAAAATATATATATATATTAAAATTATTTAAAAATTGATTTAAAATAAATTGAAGACATTTAAAAACAGAAAAGTGGTCTGTTAGGTTTATATTCAGTGAGCATATCTGCAATGTATTTAGGTCCTAGGCCATTGAGTGATTTATAAATGAGTAAAAGTACTTTAAAATCAATTCTAAATATAACTGGAAGCCAGTGTAGGGACCTGAGGACTGGTGTGATATGCTCAGATTTTCTGGTTCTAGTCAGAATCCTGGCAGCAGCGTTCTGGATGAGCTGCAGCTGTCTAATGGTTTTCTTGGGAAGGCCAGTGAGGAGACCATTACAATAATCCACCCTGCTTGTGGTAAAGACAAGTTTCTCCAAGTCTTGACTGGAAACAAAACAGCTTTTTCATTTAGGACTGTTGCACTGCAGCTGTCTTCAAGCCATGTTTCATTTAGAAACATAAAATCCAGGTTGCATGTGGTTATTAAGTCATTGATCAGAAGTGATTTATTTTTTAGTGAGCGAATGTTTATAAATGCTAACTTGATGCCATTACTTTTTGTCTCTAGAGCGGTCTTAGTTTGATACCTAATAGGCCGCAGATTAGATGGGTCAGCTGTACGGGTTGAGAAGGCCTTAGACTTTCTATCACGTCATAAAACAGAGATAGAGAAAGCTACAGGCACACTGGGTTCCCGCTTGATCCGTAAACATTCCTGAATGTTCCTGCTATCGTAGCGGAGATCCGACACATATCACTGAGAGTTGTTATCAGTTGTTTTTGGTTCACCTACAGCAGATGGAGGAGGGTTTGGGCCCTGGCGTTGTGGCAGTGGCCGGAGAGCTCTCGAAGGAGGGCGAGCTGGGCCCACAGGCTTTGGTGGTTCTGGTGCCTGCCGTTTTTTAGTTGATATCTAGGGACTTGCAGCAAAAGAGTGGGAGAGTCTGGCTCCAGCATTTACTAGTTCCTCCATTTTCTGTGAAAAGCTTAGAAGTGGTGATGCTGGAGAGAGGGATAATGTGTCTGGTGAGTGGGGCTGTGGCTCTGGTGTTTCCGGTGTCTGAAATATGTTGTCCTGGCTTCCCTGGCTGTTTACCAAAAAGTCATCCTTCAGCACTGAGTCTTGGAGCTGTTGTAGTACATCACAGTCTGTCTGTGATGAGCTCTGTGGGCAGGGCTCAGCTGGGATGGTGTCCATGAGCAGTGCTTATTGTGGCTGTGTGGCGTTGTCAGTGTCCTTGTGGGATGTGTCGACCACATGATGACTGTGAAGCTGATTTGAAGTCCTGTGGTCACTCATACTTTGTCCAGGTGTGTGAGTGCCATTCATGTTGGGTGGACTGGCACACTCCACTGAAGGATGACAGAGTGAAAAATAGATGTTGTCCTTTAGCACTCTTGCACCAAGTTTGTTTGGGTGGAGGCCATCCAGTTTAAAGAGCTGTCTATGGCCCCAGAAAAGATTGAAGTTGTCGATGAAGTTGATTCCTTTTAGACTGCAGGTTCTTTGTAGCCATGTATTCAGCCCAAGCAGCCGTGAAAACATGTTAGTTCCCCTTGCTGGGAGTGGTCCACTGATGAACGGCTGAACTTCAAGTCTTCAAAGTGTTTTGATGAGTTCACTGAAATCCTTCTTCAGGAGTTCTGACTGCTCTTTCCGAATATCATTTTTCCCCACATGGATGATGATTCAATTTGCAGTTTTGTGCTTGATTAGGATGTTCCAAAGTTCCTTGTTTACATCAGAGACGGTTGCTTGAGGAAAGCAGCATGTAGTTGTAGTCCTGCTACTGATATTTCTGATAATGGAGTCACCCACTATCACAGTCCTGGACTGCACACTGAGCTGAATGCCGCTGTCTGCTCGACCTTGAGCGCCTGTTAGTAGCGATGTTAGCTGCTGGCTCATACGATCCATGTTCAATCGCATTTGGGGATTCCTCACCCACATTCATTAGTGCTTCATATCTGTTCTCAAGCTGTATAGGAGGTGGTAAAATACCAGTTTTTGCAAGCCTTATCATAGCCATATCTGGGGTAGAGGATGTTACCGCAGCAATACGAGACACTCGTGACAATCTGATGTCTCGAGTGCCTTTGGGTCTCGCTCCCTGTTTGTGCCATCGATTAGTGTGTCAATCAGTTTCGGCTTGTTCCTCTACACTTATAAACTGTTGAGATTCACTAGGTTGAATACTGAGGGGGTCCGTGACGATGGTCTGCTGAGTGTTCCGCCTGTTTTGGAAGTCCAGCAAGTAACTTTGTTTCATGAACCACAATCCTTTGTAGAAGTCTGTGGCAGTTTGTGCAGCAAGTAGATTCCAGAAGAGGCTGAAGAGGCATTTTCTTTCTCGTCTGTTGAAAGTAGGCCGCTATGTTTTCCCGTCTCCGGAATGTAAACTGCTGGCAGTGGGAGGCAAAGAGTCTCCTTTTTCGTAGTATTATTCCAGTTACGAAAAGTTTTTAATTTAGTGTTTGTGCCAAAAATGTGTTGTTTGAGCACTGTGCTGATCTGCTGAGGTTAAAATCTTGAGAAATCTGAGAAAAGCATGTAACCAGGGAGCAAAGCGCGGAGCAGTAACCAAGAGCATCTGAACAGTAGCAAAGCCGGAAGCCGGAGGTTAAGACTCAAACAAAACATTTTTACAAACTATTAAAAATATTATATTCTAACTAGTATAGCTAGAAAAATTCTTAAAATTTAACCTAAGCACAATGGTCACACTTTATTTTGAAAGTCCACTTTAGACATACTACTAACAGCAAGTAACTTTGCAACTGCATGTCAACTAGTCATTAGAGTATTAGTAGACTGTCTGCTTAATATCTTCTAACACTCTTCTAAATTTTGCAATTATATGTCAACGTATTCTACTAACCCTAAACCTAACCTAACAGTCTGCTCTGAGAGTTTGTAGACATGTAGTTGCTAATTAGTGAGAATTAGTTGACATGTTGTTGGAAAGTTACTTATGGTTAGTAGAATGTCTAAAGTGGACAAAATAAAGTGTATCCAGCTCAACATACTATGATAACAGTAAAAAGCAATGACAGTGGAGCTTCAAAAAGAACGAAAAACTTTTGTTACACACAAGAACCATGGACTTTTTATTTATTTATTTATTTTTAAACTTTTGCATTCTATTTGAAATTTTAAGTGAATCACTGCGCACCCCCTGGGAGGACCCCTGAGAGGACCCCTGGGATTTCTTAAATTGAACTTTCAACTTTTTCAAACATTGTTTTTCCCAAACCTGCAGTAACATTTATACATAATATTTGTATATTACAGCAATTAAAATAATAACAATAATAACAATAATAATAATAATAATAATAATAATAATTCAATCAGAAAAAGCACTTGAGGTGTGTCAGGAATGATACTCAAAATGAACCTTCACATAAAAAAAAATAAAAAAATAATACTAATATAAATAAATAGATAGATAGATAGATAGATAGATAGATAGATAGATAGATTAATCTCATTCTCTTTGTAAAAACATTTTAGAGCATTAGTTCAGCCAAAATGAAAATTTTATCATCATTTACTATGTTGTTACAAACCCATAAAATTCTGGTTTGTTTTCGGAAGACGGAAATTAATATTTTATCTTCATTTTTGTGTATCCAGGCAACCAAAGTCTTTTAGCTTCAAAAAGTGCATAAAGACACTGTAAAAATAATCCATATGATCTGAGTGGTTTAAGACACCTAATCAGTTCTCAAGCATCTTTATGATTCTGTTTACCACATTTGATGTACTCTATGTATTTGGATGATCAATATTTGTATGTGAAGTCTAAATTAAATCATATGAATTATTTACATGCTTTTTAAACTGGAATATTTTGGTGGTGTGTACTTCCAGAGGATAGACAAAAAATGTATTATTAAAAATATCTTCATTTGTGTTCCAGAAATGAACAAATGTCTGTATGTAACAACATGAGGGTGAGTAAATCACGACGTAAGTGTCAGTTTTGAGTGATCCCTTTAACTGCATTAAGATATGAAAAATATTTTTTTCATTCACCGTAAATAAATGGAAAATAGACATACTGACATGCCGCAATACAATATATCACAATAATGAACATAAATGGTATTGTAGGCACCTCAAAATTACTGTGAATAACAAATTTAGATTTTTAGAATACATTTTAAGAATGTTTCCATCAACCGGTTAAAATTTCAAACACTGACTTGTTAACTGGTGAGACCTTATTGTAAATGTGTTGTTTTATATAATTCTTTTGCATTTCAATCTGTTTATAAAATGTTTACTTTATACATTTTTGTGTACTGTGTTATTGTATTTAAATGTTCAGAGTTCATTTCTGGTATAAAAATGTTTTAAGTCTTTTATAGGAGGAAAACACTTTTTTGTATCTAATTTCAATACCATGATAAAAAATTTGAATTTATTGTGATATGTGAATTTAAAATGTCACATGTCTAATGTGAAATAAAAAATAATCTTTAATTTTTCTTTTATTTCATGGTTTAAAATAAGTCTAGTCTTTGACACGTCATAAAAGACTTTAAATGTATTAAATCATAATAATCATAAGAACTTCCACTTACTCACCTACACTATATGACTACAATTACTCTGTAACTGTTATAAATTAATTAGAAGAATAAACAGAATAGTACACAGTTTATTTTATTTTAATTCAAATTGTCGTTACTGCATGCCAAGAAGACAAAACACCCAAAAATTGTAAATATATTTGTAATTGTATATATTGTAAATATATTTGTAACAAAGACATAACAGAGACAAGGCTGGGTTCCCCCCCCCCC
This sequence comes from Labeo rohita, assembly GCF_022985175.1. Classification (NCBI taxonomy): domain Eukaryota; kingdom Metazoa; phylum Chordata; class Actinopteri; order Cypriniformes; family Cyprinidae; genus Labeo; species Labeo rohita. The sequence continues at coordinate 19,953 of NW_026129554.1, read as the reverse complement.
CGAGCGCCTCTTAGGAACCTGATTATGAGGTTGTGCATTCCCAAGGACCTGCCATCCACCAAGTCATGGTTCGCTGCAACAGCAGCCATGTAAACTCCACCTCGTCCTTCCAAAGACCAGACGTGGAGGTTCCAGAGATCTGAGCATGGGTGCCAAATTGTGCCCTGCTCTTGAGAAAGAAGGTCCTTCCTCAGGGAAATTTGCCAGGGAGGAGCTGACGCTAGCAACCAGCCAAGTCTGGTTGGGCCAATAGGGGGCGACCATGAGGACTTGATGAAATTCCTCCCTGACTTGCAAAGCAGACTCAGAGCGACTTCACATGCTGCAGACTCCTGCGGAGGAGATGGCGGGCTAGTTGCGACATGCGACGGGAGCGTAGACCACCTTGCCGGTTAATGTACGAAACAGTCGTTGTATTGTCTGTAAGGACCAACACATGCTTGCCTTGAATCAATGGCCGAAGCCTCCGCAGGGCTAAGAGCACAGTCAGCAACTCTAGGCAGTTGATGTGCCATTGCAGAAAGGGGCCCGTCCAGGTACCCGAGACTGCATGCCTGTTGCACACAACACACCAGCTGGTCTTGGAAGTGTCTTTTGTAACCACAACATGCCTGGACACTTGGCCTAAGGGCACTCCCACTCATAGAAATGCAAGGGCTGAACAAACAGTGACAGATCGGAGTGATAGCCACTCGATGTGTGCCGTGGTGCCATGCCCATCTCTGGACTCGGTGATGAAGCTCTTGTGAAGTAATCCAAGCGGCGTGACCGCGGCTGCGAAATGCCCCCGGTCTGATGAAAGGCGTGCTGTCATGGTGATCGAGTCTAACTCCACACCGAGAAAAGAGATGCTCAGCACAGGGGAGAGCTTGCCCTTCTCTCATTTGACCCGAAGGCCCAATCAGGCTAGGTGCCGGAGCACCTGGTCCCTGTGTTCACAAACCAACAGGTGGCGCTCCTGGGCCACCAATGGCGAGGTTCTTGTGTGTGCATAAAAGAAAAAAAGCCTCTCTGTGATTGGTCAGGTTTTGCGCTCATTTTTTTTTAATGTATTTAGATTTACAGTAAAAGAAAAATACTGTATTTTAATGGTGCCAAGAGGATATTTCCCATAATGCAGCTTTAAAATACAGTGCATACTGTATAATGGTTCTACAGTAAAGTACAGTTCATATTACAGTTAAATACTGTGTAATTTACAGAAATCACTAACTGTCACACCCCGTGGACTTTTTTGTTTTGTTGGTTTCACCCTCCTGTGCCCTTATTTGGTCTTTCCTGTTCCATTTCTTGTTAAGTCATCATTGGTTAATTACCCACACCTGTCTGTGTCTCGTTAGCTACCCTTTATAAGTTTGTTTCAGTTCCTTTATCCCTGTCCGATCTTAATGTTATGTTGGAGTGTGTTCCCCTGCTGTTCCTGTCTGTACCCTTGTTGGATTTATTATTAAAACCCGTTTGTTTGATTTCTCTGTCGTCCTCGGCTCCTTCCTACGTCTCCTCCCTACACATGACCTGACACTAACAGTGTACCTCTCTCATTCTGCATGAATCGAATTAAATGTGTCCATATTCATCCATATTTGAATGCTAAACTAATATTTATTATGTAAAACAGGCTTACTTAATGCGCTTAAAAAACATCCTTGTCACATGAGCAATGTGTTTGGCCCGAGCTCAGGCTGAACGGCACGGACTGTAGCCTACTACGAAGTATGCTCTATTTAAATTAACCAGTTTATCTATATGTTTGGTTGAATGTATTTTATTCTGATAATGAACAAAATGTGTGTGAATGTGAATGTGTGTGTGCGAGGCGTAGGCACAATTGAAACAAACAACAGAAAATACAAAAATAGCCTGTCATTTTTGCTCAATCAGATCATTCGAAACTGCAGTGTATTTATTCTTTCACAGAGGGCCGCGCCACATGATGTGAACCAAACTCAGCAGCATATGTCTTTCCTTTAATTTTGTTAATCTGATAATTAGGCTATTTTGTCAATTATATTTTGTGTATTCATTCATTTTATGTAAAGACTATGAATTAATAAAAACAGATGTGTTATTTTTAGTTAAACTTAATTTTTGTTGCTTGTCTGCGCTCTTCTCTGACCCGCAGCTCTCTCTCTCTCCATTAGCTTAGTGTTAGTAGCACCAGTCCAGGTGTTTCCAGGTGTTACTCATGCTATTTCTCCATGTTGAGAGTTTGGTGTCGCACCTGTCTATATATTCTTATCTTATTCTCTGATTAACTGAAAATAACGGGAGTGTGTCCATCACATGTAGAATCAGTCTCTGCAGTCATAACCCTTGCGGTACTTTGATTTTAAACACTGATCTTTCTGTGCAGCGCCGCTTCAAGTTGAGCGCACCTAAAAATTTAATGGACAACCTCATGGCCACGGGGCCCTCCCCTTAAGGAGGGGCCCTAGGCAACCACCTGTATCGCCTGTTGGACGGCCGGCACTGGCCCTGTGTGCACAAAACTTAGTACGTGGGTGCTGGATTAGGGTCTTTCATATCTTTTTTTGTTTGCATGTTTAAACTGGCAATTTGTATTTATTCGTTCAGGTGTGGGAGGACGCAAAGGAGAGCTAGGTTCGGTGCTGCTGTCTGTGTGACCTGGTTCTCTGTGTGCGCACCAAACTGACAAGGCCATTACTGCTGGAAGTAGGGGTGCTGAGGGTGCTGCAGCACCCCCCTTGTACAGAGCTAAAGAAAAATGAGGGAGGGTGTTAAAAATAAATAAATGTAAATTTTGTAACAAAAAAGAAATAAAACCAATTTTATTCGAATATTCATTAAAATTCATTGGAAAAAACACAATGACAATAAGCAACAATTGTCGCGTGACGTCACCACGTCCGCATCCATCATTAAAGATTAAAAATACACTGATTCTGATTTTTTTTCACTAAACGAAGCACCGCGCAGCAGTTAAATAAATAACTGATGTTTGATTAAACATCATTAGCTCTTCTTATGACAGACAGTGAATCGTCATTCACTGGTTACAGCAATTAAAGGGTTAAAAGCAAAATGCTTTTAAATCATTCTGACAGACTGAGAATGAGCTGAAAAAGATTCCTTATCTTATGAGGTCATCTTGTGTTCATCCTTGGTATTACAGTCTTCATCTGCTAGTTTACAAGTGTGATATTTTAAATGTCTCTGCGGTCTCTGAAAACATGATAAACATATTTCCTAAGAATGACTTGTTTATCATATGTAAAAAGATGTGAAGAGTTAGGATAATGCTTTTTAAATGCACTCTGTCTCTCTCTCTCTCTGTCACACACACACACACAGCCACTCAACTACCTCAGTCACACTTACACACACACATACACAGACTTAAGCCCATCCCCCGACACAGAGTTAGAATGAGAGAGTTAGAGTGAGATCAGATGTTGAATAGTTTATTAATTTTCTATTTTTTGTAGACTATTTTATATCGATGGAATTAAGCATTTATTTCTCAGAATGACTAGTTCTATGTATGTAAAAAGTTTTGAAGTGTTTGGATGCTGCATTTTAAAATTACGGTCATGTTTTTTACTGCTACTTTAATAAATCACCATAAATCAACCATCCCCCCCCTGACAGGAATCATGTTGAACCTCACATGGCTTCACGGAAGCATTTAATTCACTTCATTAAAAAATTTGATTTATGTGATGTTTGAAGAGCTCTAAATGGTAATAAGAGACAATATACATGGGCTCATACACGTGATAATTGTTTATCTTTAGCCAGATTAGACAGGTTTTATGTTTTTAAGCACCACTTGAACATGTTTAAAAAATGTTGTATCACACCATTACCATTTTCTGATCATAGTATGGTGAGAGTTGTAAATTTATTTTAAATTCAGTGAAACCAAAAAGTGCATATTAGCATTTTAATACAAATCTGTTAAATGATAAATTCTTCACTGAATCATTTAAGGTCTTTTGGAAGACAAAGTGCTCTTTTAAACCTCTTCAACAATGGTGGGATTATGGTAAGGTGCAAATAAAACAGTTTACTCAGCAATACACTCACAATGTCACAAAAGATTTAACTCGCTCATTAGAAGTACTTGAAAAACAAATAATAGATGTACAGAAATTGACTCAGACCTCAAGTGATACTAATTGTTTAGAAACCTTTTTAAGAAAAAAAGCTGAACTTAAAGACCTGCTAGGTCATAAAACACAGGGGACACTGGTCCAGGCAACATTTTTGAACATTGATCAGAGCATTACACTCTGAGGATGGTACTTTGTTATCTAATCCCAGAGAGATTCATGAAAAAGTAATGTGTTTTTATCAGTCCCTGTATAGAAGTGAACTTGTGGTAGAAGATGTTGGAAAAAATGTTTTCCTTGAAAATCTTCCAAAAATCTCAGAGGAGTCCAACAAAGAGTTGGAAGGCACCTTGACCTTAGGAGAGCTTTTTAGAGCACTCCAGAGTATGGAATCCAGAAAGACTCCGGGTTTGGACGGGCTACAGGTTGATTTTCTGAAAACCTTCTGGTCTGAGATTGGAGTTGATCTGCTGGAGGTGTTCAATGACAGCTTATCGAAGGGTGGGTTGCCGTTGAGCTGCCGAAGAGCAGTGGTCACTCTTCTCCCAAAAAAAGGAGATCTTAAATGAGATTAAAAATTGGAGGCCGGTCTCACTTTTATGCAGTGACTATAAATTACTTTCAAAAACATTGGCAGTCAGATTGGCTAAGGTAATGGGACAGGTGATCCACCCGGATCAGTCTTACTGTGTACCTGGTAGGTCAATTTTTGACAATATTTCTTTTATTAGGGACATTATACAGGTTTCTAAACTACTTGATATCAAATGTGGTTTGTTGTCTTTAGATCAAGAAAAAGCTTCTGATCGAGTGGAACATTCACATTTATGGAATACTTTAGAAGCATTCGGGTTCCATGAAAAATTTTTAAGTATGCTGAAAATTCTTTATAGTGACATTGAGAGTGTAATTAAGATTAATGGTGGCTTATGTGCTCCATTTAAGGTTAATAGGGGAATTAGACAAGGATGTTCATCCAATGTATTAGGAAAAGTTTGGATGGGCTACGAGTACCATATTGTCATTTTAATTTTTTGCTTATCAGCCTATGCCGATGATGTTATAATAATAATAATCAACAAACAAGAGGATATACATGTTTTATCGAAATTAATAGAGGACTTTGGAAAATCTCACGAAGGTGTTTGGTGTCGCCCAGCCCGCAGCTCTGCAGATGTCTGATAGAGAGGCGCCGTGCGCCAACGCCCAAGGGAACACGACACTCCGGATGGAGTGGGCTCGAACTCCCAGGGGGCACGGCTCACCCTGACGCTGGTAAGCCAGGGTGATGGCATCAACCACCCAATGAGCCAACCTCTGCTTGAAGACAGCATTCCCCTTCTGCTGACCTCCAAAGCAAACAAAGAGCTGCTCGGAGCATCTGAAGCTCCGGGTGCGGTCCACGTAAGTGCGCAAGGCACGAACGGGACACAGCAACGTAAGGGCTGGGTCTGCCTCCTCCGGGGGCAGAGCTTGCAGGTTCACCACCTGATCTCTAAAGGGAGTGGTGGGAACCTTGGGCACATAACCAGGCCGGGGTCTCAAGGTCACGTGAGAATCAGCCAGACCAAACTCAAGGCACGACTCGCTGACAGAAAAGGCGTGCAGGTCCCCCACCCTCTTGATGGACATGAGCACAATCAGGAGCACAATCTTTAGAGAGAGATATTTTAGCTCAACTGATGCAAGCGGCTCAAAAGGAGCTCTCCGAAGGCCAAAGAGCACAACGGAGAGGTCCCAAGAGGGGATGAGGTGCGGACGAGGGGGATTTAGCCTCCTAGCACCTCTCAGGAACCTGACGATCAGGTGATGTTAACTGAGGTACAGGCCATCAACCACGTTATGATATGCAGCGATAGCCGCCACATAGATTTTTAAAGTGGAGGGGGACAGCCTCCGCTCCAACTTTTCTTGAAGAAAGGATAGCACCACACTGACCGAGCATCTCTGTGGGTCCTCACGGCGGGAGGAACACCAATCAGCGAACAGACCCCACTTCAGAGCATAGGCCTGCCTGGTAGAGGGGGCTGTAGCCTGAGTGATAGTATTAATCACGGCCTGGGGAAGGCCAGTGAGGTCTGCCGAGTCCCGTCCAGAAGCCACACATGGAGGTTCCAATTGTGCCCATCCCCTGAGAAAGAAGGTCCTTCCTCAGGGGAATCTTCCAGGGAGGGGCTGTCACGAGGAGCATGAGGTCGGCAAACCAGGTCCGGGTGGGCCAATAAGGTGCAACCAACAGGACCTGCTCCTCGTCCTCCCTGATCTTGCACAGAGTCTGTGCAAGGAGGCTCACTGGGGGGGAAGGCGTACTTGAGGAAGCCCCGGGGCCAGCTGTGTGCCAGTGCGTCCCTGCCGAGGGAGGCCTCAGTCAGGGCGTAAAACAGCCGGCAGTGGGAGGATTCCAAGGAAGCGAACAGGTCTACCTGAGCCTCGCCAAATCGACTCGAAATTATACGATTTATACGAAATTAGCTGGACCACCTGGGGGTGGAGTCGCCATTCTCTGGGACGAGTGAGCTGTAGTGAGAGCGCATCGGCTGCACGATTCAGCTCTCCCGGAATGTGAACAGCACGCAGCGATCTAAGCCACGTCTGACTCGACAGGAGGAGATGGCAGGCGAGTTGCGACATACGACGGGAACGCAGACCACCCTGCCGGTTGATATACGCTACCGTCGGAACATTGTCTGTTCAGACTAGCACGTGCTTGTCGCGTAACATCGACAAGAACCGACGTAGAGCTAGAAGCACTGCAAGCAACTCGAGGCAATTGATGTGCCACTGCAGTCGAGGTCCTGTCCAGGAGCCCGAGGCTGCCTGCCCGTTGCATACGGCACCCCAGCCGGTCTTGGAGGCATCTGTGTTCACAATCACGTGCCTCGATACCTGACCCAGGGGCACACCTGCCCGTAGGAATGCAGGGTCTGACCAAGGGCTGAAAAGGCGGTGACATTCCGGGGTAACGCCGAGCCGGAACATGCCGCGGTGCCATGCCCATCTCGGGATCCGGCCGTAAAGCCAGTGTTGGAGAGGTCTCATATGGAGCAGAACGAGTAGCATAACTGCGGCTGCCATATGCCCCAGGAGCCTCTGAAAAAGTTTGAGAGGGACCGCTGTCTTGTGTCTGAATAAGTTCAGACAACTCAGCACCGACTGGACATGTTCATTCGTGAGACGCGCCGACATGTTGACCGAATCCAACTCCATACCAAGAAAAGAGATACTCTGCACAGGGCAGAGTTTGCTCTTTTCCCAGTTGACCTGAAGCCCCAGATGGCTGAGGTGCTGCAGCACCAGGTCCCTGTGCTCGCACAACAAATCTCGCGAGTGAGCTATTATCAGCCAGTCGTCGAGATAGTTGAGGATTCGGATACCCATCTCTCAGAGAGGGGAGAGGGCACCCTCCGCAACCTTGGTAAAAACGCGGAGAGACAGGGCTAGCCCAAAGGGGAGGACTTTGTACTGATACGCCCGACCCTCAAAAGCAAACCGAAGAAACGGTCTGTGTCGAGGAAGATTCGAGACATGAAAGTACGCGTCCTTCAGGTCGATGGCTGTGAACCAATCCTGGTGACAAATGCACGAAAGGATGTGTTTCACCATCAGCATCCTGAATGGTAGCCTGTGAAGGGACCGATTCAGAACACGAAGGTCCAGGATAGGTCGTAACCCACCGGACTTCTTGGGTACTATGAAATAGGGACTGTAAAACCCCAATTTCATCTCGGCTGGAGGGACCGGCACGATTGCGTTCTTCGCCAGGAGAACCACAATCTCCGCACGCAGGACAGAGGCAGGACAGATGTCCGAATGGACAGAGGTGAAGAGGACGCCTCTGAACCTGGGCGGGCGCCGCATGAATTAGATCGCATAGCCGAGTCGGACTGTCCGGATCAGCCAGCGAGACGGGCTGGGGAGCGAGAGCCGTGCTTCCAGACGTCGAGCAAGCAGGATCAACGGAACAGTCTCTGATGTACCCATGGTGGGGCAGCCTGGGGGGGGAAGGTGACCCAACCAAGAAAACGAAGTGTAACACCTGTGTGCACTTTTAACAACTAAAAGTTATTCTTTGTGCTACTTTTTCTTGCAAGTGAAATTTCAGATGTTAGTTGGACCAGTTAGGTTCGGCTATGGAGCCTGCAAACTACAAAAAAAAAAATGCTTGAGCTAAGAAAATATTCAATGTGTTTTTTTTTTTTCTTATTTGCCAGCTGGGTATTTACTATAAGATATGGCCAATGTAAAAGAAAGAAACAAGAATATAAACAATGGTACAATAGCAGAAAGAATGAACAATATACCGGTCTCACAGAGTACAAATATCAAATTGTACACAAATACAAACCCTATAGGTGCACCTTGTAAACACACTTATATCTATAAGCATGTGAGATCAATTTAGGATTTTTTTTCCATTCATGAAATTCGTAACTCACAACAAAACTCACAATGTGAATCAGTTAAGTGTCTCAGAGTCAATAAAGACCCAAATCCAATGGATTTTCAGTTTTCTTTCAAATCAAGTTTTGTTAAATCAAACAGTTCTTTCCTTTCATCTCTATAACTTCAAATCAGTCTATTTCCCTTTTTTTTTCCACCAGTCAATGAAGAAAAGAGAAAAAACAGTTCAACCTTAACTCCGTGCCACGTGGATGGGCAGTAGAAGAAAAAAAAAAAAAATCTTTGTGTCCTTAAGAGAGTCCAGGAAAGACAAATTTCCCAGTACTTCCAACTGAGAATGATGAAAAATGAAAAAAAAAAAAATGTGTAAGCTGAGATCCCACCTCGTATAGAAGAAAACCTTAGTTTCACGATTTGGAGGTTTATTCAGTCAATTGAACGTCCAGATCCGTGGGGGGCTCGCCATCAAGTGATTTCCAGAATTTTCAGTCCCAACAGAACAAAACCTGACCAAATCCCTAGCAAATGATGAATTTATGAATGTTTTCATCACAAACAGCAATCATCAGACACGATCATCGGCATCAGCTCTGCTCTGTCACTCCATCACAAAATGGAGGATTTAACTCTCCCTCTACAAGGGAGCACGTTCTCGGAAGAGCAGGCTTAAAGGGCCGGTACCACTTTTTTTCACATACGCAATTTAACTGAATAGAATGGCTCACATAAACAAAAAACATACAAAAACAGTCTTTCCACTCAAAAAGAAAACTTATTTTTCTCTCTTTGTTTAAATTTAAAGAAATATAACAAAACGAAATAAATCACTGTTTTATGTATCGTGTGTGTTCTGCTTATTGTTTTCTTTCATTTTTTCAACTCTATCTGTGTGACTTAAATCACCTGTGCTACAGAAGCATTCTGGAGAAGCGTCACGCTGCGGTAGGCAGCCCTTACCTTCACCGCTGGTACCCGCGATGTTGGCGAAGACATCCTCCGAGTCTGAATCTGAGGAGGCAAAACTCGGGGGCGAAAGACCCAGAGACTGAGAAAATTGCTCCGACGGTTTGGTGGACTCGCGTCGGGGCAAGATGTGTTTGATCACCTTGGTCTGCTTTTGAACCGCCGAGAACTGCTGGTCAAAGTCCTCGACGGTATCGCCAAAAAGGCCGGCCTGGGAGATAGGTGCGTCAAGAAAGCGGACTTTGTCGGCGTCACTCATCTGCGCCAGGTTCAGCCGGAGATGGCGCTCCTGGACCACCATAGTGGACATCACCTGCCCAAGGGACCGCGCCGTGACTTTCGTCGCCCGAAGAGCGAAGTCAGTCGCTGTACGCAATCAACCTTGGGTCAGGACCATCCTGGTGCAGCTGTTTCAAAGCCTTGGCCTGGTGAACCTGCAGGATGGCCATGGCATGCAAAGCGGAGGCCTTTGGCAGCAAGAGCTGACGACAGCTTACAGACTTTGGACGGGAGGCAAGGACGGTTCCTCCAGGTTGCGGCGTTTTGCGGGCACAAGTCCACCACAACCTGGGGAACGTCCACATACCCCCTGGCCACGCCACGCCATCCAGGGTGGTGAGGAGGGAGGAGCTCAGACGCGAACGAGCCGTATAAGGAGCCCGCCACGTCTTAGTAAGCTCCTCATGCACCTCCGGAAAGAATGGCACCGGGGTGGAGCGAGGTGAAACGTCGCTACCCGACCCCAGAAACCAATCGTCAAGCCTCGAGCACTCGGGTGAAGGCGCTTTAGGCACCTCTAGATCGATGCTCTTAGCCGTCAGGAGAAGCATGGCGGCTAAGAGCGTGTCCGTCACTGGAGGTGAGGAAGCTACTGCACCCAGAAGCGCACGGTCAGAAAGACATCTCGAGAGACACTCTCAACGACCGTGCTTCGTTGGAAATTTTGCTCTTTTAGTGCTGGTTTGCCAAGGGAAGGACCGCAGCACAAGCGTGCACTCAAAGAGGGGTACTTCGCTGAATGCAAAGTTACTGTCTGCAAGAAGCAAATGGCTACGCAGAAAATCGAGTCCAACGATGATCTGTTCCAGTCAGCTTTACAGGTGAAGCTCCGAAGCAGAAATCTGAATGAGGATGCACACCACCATATTATATACCCGTATGTACGGGGGAGTGGCTTGGCATGCAAAATCCACTCGCCAAGTTTCATTGGCCTTTTCCAGTTAACTCAGAGGTGATTGGCCTCCCAAGGGAGACCCCAAATACGTCAGTTATGACGTAACGTCGTAGAGAATGACTGAAGGGGAACCAACTCTACCCGAAAGTTTATGTTGGAGTAGATGGGGCATAAGGTATCTTGGGGTGTTTTTAGGAGATGACAGTGTTTCACAAAAAAATTGGGATGAAATGTTACAAAAGGTTAAAGGTTGTTTAGACAAATGGAAATGGCTTTTACTTATGTCTTTTAGAGGTAGAACACTTATTGTTAATAACTTGGTTGCTTCACTTTTATGGCATAGACTGACATGTATTGATCCCCCTGCAAAACTGATGGCTGATAATCAAGCATTTTTTGTTGATTTCTTTTGGGATAAACTTCATTGGATTCCACAGAGCATTTTGTATCTACCCAAAGAAGAAGGCGGTCAAGGATTAATTCATTTACAGAGCAGGATTGCAAATTTCCGGTTACATTTTATACAAAGATTTCTGGATGGACCAGTGAACGTAAGCTAGAGAGCTATCACTTGCATTATACTACAGACTGTTGGAAATTTTGCTCTGGATAAATCTCTTTTTTTTGATGAACCCCAAATGTTTGAATCTTTCACACCTGCCTCTTTTTTATCAGAATCTTTTTTAAAGTGTGGAGTTTTTTTATATTCAAAATACCGAGAATTTTCATTCCATTTACTGGTTATTAAGGGAGCCTTTGATCTGCAAGGCAAGGCAGAATGACAATACAAAATGACTTATAAGAACCAACAACCAAACGTGGACTCAACCAAACTTAAATACACAGACTAATCAGGGGAAGACAGGTGTGAACAATCAAACAGTGACATAATAATTGAAAACGGAACAGGAACAACTAAATAAGGGCATACAAGGGGAAACCAAAGAAAACAGTGCACAGGGATGTGACAATTTTATTCTTGACCAAGCGAAATTGATATGAATTGCGATTTATATGAATAGGAAAAGTAAAATAGAGCAAGGGTGCAATGATGATGTGGTTATGGTTTTTAGGTCCTTACTCAAAGCGAGAATACTGACTGATTTTAGGTTTCATTTTGCTATGAATGATCTTTCCACTTTTAAAATGAAATGGTGTAGCCATGATGTGTTATGTTCAATAGTTGATGATTCTTTTTTTTTTGTTGTTGTTGTTGTTTTGTTTTTTTTGCTTTTGAGTGATTTTACACGAGAAAAAAAAAAAGTAATTTGATGTATTTTGGTCTTTTTGTGAATAAAGTTTTTTTTTTTTTTTTTTAAATCAAAACCTCTCGCTCTCTCTCTCTCTCATCACTTGCTCAAGTTCAACCACTCACGTGCAGCAATTGCGCTGTTCACGAATATCAGCCATGTACATACATAAAAATAATGGAAGCTATTACATTTCAACCATAAACGCAGATGTTTATTCGCATTCACAGGTGCAAGTACTGGACAATGTATTCCGCTTTCAATGATAACTTGACTGACCACAAATTTTAACCTGTCAGTCTGTCATCAGAATGTGGTACCGACAACAGAGACAGAGAAGCGTGCGTATTACTAATTTTCTGATAGATTTTAACGTTAAAAAACTTTTTGCATTCATGATGATATCAACAAATTGCTTACCTGTGGCTCAACAAATTGAGGTGCCGCCACCGCTGCCAATGACACATAAAACGGCGACTCCCGCGATGCCCGCCTGGATGTCGACGCATACGCACTTTGCGGGTGCCAAAGCTAATATTTCGGGGTACATTTTACTTAATTTTTTAGTGTTGCAGTTATTACTGTTAGTAGTGTAAAATAGATAGTGTAGGTAGAATGTACCCATTTTTTGTATTTTACTTGCCAACTCATATAATTAAGTAAACTATAACTGATTTTCATGGGTTGTATTTAACACCCTCCAGAGTAATTTACAGTGAAGAAGACGAAGCCTAGACTATACTTGCGTTACAACCCAAATAAGTTTTCCCTTATTTAAAACAAATGCTTAATTTGTGGTTCATTGTTATTTTTTTAATGAAAGTAAGTCAGTTATTTTAAACGAAGAAATTAAACATTTATTAACAATAGTTATATTGCACTTTTGGATCCGCCACCAGTCATTTCGCATCATTCTTGTCACGTGACTCCTGCGGCTCTGCACAGCTTGGAACAGACACGTCATGCGTGGCGCCTCCCTCAGATATGTCCAGCTTAACTAAATTGATTTTATTTCTATAAAATTGCCTTGTAAAACCGACTAAAGGACCAAGCCTGGGTATTGCACACTTGTCACTGATTCAGCCACTGAGGGTCAGATGGATTACTGTCACAGTCACTGTGTGTGGTTTTTAATGCATCGTTAGGACTCACAGAGTGTTACAAGCGAGCCTCCTGCAGCATCTCTCCCACACCACCGGAGGGAGCCTTCACCCGAATATTAACCATTGATTCGGACTCCAATTCCCATGTGCCCCATACCTGGGTTTGACCCTTCACCTTTGCCCCGCTCCCACTTCCTATAAAATGGCTCCCTTCCTGTTGTCTCTCGCGAAGTCTTGATTTGCCACGGTGATCAATTCTGAGCGTTTTCTCCTTGTTGACCTTTTGTTATCGTTTGGACTGTCTCCTCGTGTTTGATCCTAGCCGCGTGCCCCGACCCTTCTGCCTGATTAACAGACTCTGTTTCTAGCCGCCTGCCCCGATCTTCTAGCCTGACTACGGACACTGACCCTAGCCGCCTGCCCCGACCTGCCCGCCTGCCCCCGGATTTACGATTACTGCTGCTTGTTGTTTGTTTGTACGTCTTGTCAATGAACTGCCTGCAAATGGATCCTCACGCCTCTGAGTCATCGTTACAGAAGACTTCGCCAGCACAGGATCCAGCAGCCATCATGCAGCTCTCCTCCGAGCTAACGGCTCAGGCTAACCAGCTAGCGCTGCACCAGCATCAACTAGCCCGGCTAACCATGCTAACCGAGGAACTGGTAAAGACGCTGCAGAATCTAACACCTCCGCCGCCCGCTGTAGCGGCCAGCACCATGCCGGTAAGCCCACCTACCAGTCAACCCGCATCTGTGAGCTCTCGTTTAGCTTTCCATGACAAGTTTGATGGAAACCCGACCAAATGCAAAGGATTCCTGCTTCAATGCTCCATTTTTGTAAACCAACAACCCGCTCTATACCCCACTGACACTAGCAGGATTTCCTTCGTTTGCTCGTTATTAACTGATAAAGCATTGGATTGGGCCACGGCGGTGTGGGGGACAGATGGATCGATATTCCCCACTTTTAATTACTTTCTGCAGAGTTTCCGGGAGGTATTTGATCACCCTACGGGAGGTAAAAGTGCCGGCGAACAACTGCCGGTCCTGACACAGGGTGAGGGGACTGCCGCCGAGTTTGCTCTAGCTTTCCGCACCTTAGCCGCTCAAACCACTTGGGTCGAGGACACTTTGAAGTTGCTTTTTCGCCGCGGCCTTAATGCGGATCTGCAAGCTGAGCTGGCATGCTGGGATGAGGGTCGGAGTCTGAAGGAATTCATCGAACTGACTATCCGTATAGACAATTTGATTCGTTCGCGACGTCCGACCCCCTACAATAACTCCAGCTCTCCGACGGCCTCGTTCTCCGCCCTCCACTCCGAGCCCATGCAAATCGGATTTACTCGTCTGTCTCCCGAAGAACGTGAGCGCCGCATGCGACTCTGTCTCTGCCTGTACTGCGGGAAACCAGGTCACCTAAGATCCACGTGCCCAACCAGACCCGGTTCTCCTGGAAACCAAGCGGTGAGTTCGGATTTCCCTCATCTCCACTCTGCCTCTTGTGTCGTTATGTCAGTAAAATTGAGTGTCAATAATAGAACCATAGAAGTCGATGCTTTGATAGACTCTGGGGCAGCTGGCAATTTCATGTCCTATGATTTCGCCCAGAGGAATTACCTTCCACTAACACCTAATACTTCTCATTTGGCAGTTGAAGCACTAGATGGCCGACCCCTGGAAGAGGAAAGGGTCTCCGCTCTCACAGAGGATATCATCATGCAAGTTGGCAACCATCACTCAGAAACTCTCAGATTCTACGTCATTTTCTCACCCAACCACCAGCTCATCCTAGGACTGCCCTGGTTAAGAAAGCATGACCCACACATTTCCTGGAGTAGGGGTGAGATTCAACATTGGGGGCCCCACTGTCCCAACCACTGCATACCCGCTGAGCCTACCGTCCCCGAGAACGTTGCTACCAGCACCGAACCTTTAGTCAGTGTCCCAGGCCTGCCAGCGGAATATCACAATCTAGCACTCGCCTTCAGCAAACACAAAGCTTCCCAGCTCCCACCACACCGACCCAGTGACATTGATCTAATTCCTGGGAGCACACCCCCCAAGGGCAGAATTTTTCCCCTTTCGCAACCTGAATCAGAGGCCATGAAGAAGTACATTGAGGAGGAGCTAGCCAAGGGCTTCATCCGACCATCCACGTCTCCTGCCACCACCGGATTCTTCTTCGTTAAAAAGAAGGACGGTACTCTTAGACCCTGCATTGACTACCGCGGCCTTAACGACATCACCATAAAGTTCAGATACCCGCTACCCCTGGTTCCTGCAGCCTTGGAACAGTTGCGTCGGGCCAAGTACTTTACCAAGTTGGACCTGCGAGCTGCATACAACCTCATTCGGATCCGTGAAGGGGATGAATGGAAAACCGCTTTCTCCACCTCTACTGGCCACTACGAGTATTGCGTCATGCCCTTCGAGCTAGCCAACAGTCCATTGGTGTTTCAATCATTCATCAACGATGTCTTCAGGGATATGCTGGACCGCTGTGTTATAGTCTACATCAACGACATACTCATCTTTTCGGACTCCTTCCAGGACCACGTTCTCCATGTCCGGGCAGTGCTCCAACGTCTCGTCCAGTACCAACTCTACGCTAAAGCTGAGAAGTGTGAGTTCCATCAAACCTCATTCTCCTTTTTGGGCTACATTATTAGTCAGGAGGGGGTCGCTATGGACGAAGCCAAGGTTCGAGCAGTGACGCAGTGGCCACAACCTCAGACCTTGAAAGAGCTACAAAGATTTCTGGGCTTTGCTAATTTCTACCGCCGTTTCATTCGGGGTTATAGCATCATCGCGGCTCCTCTAACCTCCATGACCAAACGAGGTTCCCAATTCCTCAAGGGGACTCCGGCGGCCCTCCAGGCCTTCGCAGATCTTAAGTCCCGATTCACAACGGCTCCCATTCTCCATCATCCAGATCCTTCGCTCCCGTTCATTGTGGAGGTTGACGCGTCCAGTACGGGTATAGGGGCAGTGCTGTCACAGCGCCACGGTTCACCTGCCACGATGTTCCCATGTGCCTAATATTCCCGAAAGCTCACCCCAGCTGAATGCAACTATGACGTGGGCAACAGGGAACTTCTGGCCATGAAGGCGGCTCTAGAAGAATGGCGTCACTGGCTCAAGGGTGCGTTGCACCCCTTCACTATATTGACCGACCACAATAACCTTGAATACCTCCGCTCCGCTAAACGTTTGAACCCTCGACAGGCTAGGTGGGCTCTGTTCTTCACACGTTTCACCTTCACTGTAACCTATCGGCCTGGGAGCTAGAACACTAAGGCCGACTCGCTCTCCCGTATTTCCGAACCTAGTGACAGACCCAACCTCGAAGAGACCATCCTTCCCGAGACTCTGCTCATAGCGCCCGTACAGTGGGACATCATGACCGAGATCAATTTAACCAACGAACAACATCCACCTCCGCTGGAATGCCCGCCTCAACTTACCTTTGTTCCCGAAACGCACCGTAAACAACTGCTGCATCACATCCATTCTACTCCCAGCTCAGGACATCCAGGTATAACAGCCACTCTCCATCTCCTCAACAATCGGTTCTGGTGGCCAACCATCAATCAGGACACCCAGACATTTGTTAAGAACTGTCAAGCCTGTAGTACCTGCAAACCTTCCCGTCAGCTCCCCGCCGGGTTACTCCAACCTCTACCCATACCTCAACGCCCCTGGTCCCACATCGCCATCGACTTTGTTACAGATTTACCCAGCTCTCGCGGCAACACTACCATCCTGACTATAGTCGACCGATTCTCTAAGTCTTGCAGATTAATCCCTCTGCCCAAGCTACCCACTGCCATGGAAACAGCCGAAACACTCTGCAATTTCGTATTCCGTTTCTACGGCCTGCCGGACGACATCGTGTCCGACTGCGGCCCCCAGTTTACCTCCCGTTTATGGTCTTCCTTCTTCGGCCTCCTAAATGTCAACGTAAGCCTCACCTCAGGATACCACCCACAAACCAACGGACAGACTGAGAGAGTCAACCAAGAACTCACTCGCTTCCTCCGCACTTACTGTCACAATCATCAGACCGACTGGAGCCGATATCTGATGTGGGCTGAATACGCACAGAATTCGCTGGTAAAGCCAGCTACGGGCCTAACCCCATTCAGGTGTGTGCTAGGATACCAACCACCCTTGTTCCCTTGGTCAGGTGAACCCTCAGACCTTCCCTCCGTCAATGAATGGCTTCAACGCAGCGAGGAGACATGGAACCGTGCTCATCAACACCTTCAGCAAGCTGTGAGACGTCAGGAAGAGCAGGCCAATCGTCATCGGCGCCCTAACCCAGAATACCAGGACAGTGGGTTTGGCTATCCGCTAGGGACCTGCGACTCAGGCTACCCTGCAAGAAGCTCAGTCCCAGGTATGTGGGCCCCTTCAAAATTCTTAAACAAATCACTCCAGTTTCATTCCGTTTAGATTTACCTGCTAATTACTGTATTTCTCCCACTTTCCATGTCGAGGGCGAGGAAGTGTACCAGGTCCGGGACCTACTCGACTCCAGACGCCGGGGCGGGGTACTCCAGTACCTGGTCGATTGGGAGGGGTAAGGCCCGGAAGAACGGTCTTGGGTCAATGCCCGTGACGTGTTGGACCCCTCGCTCAAGGAAGCGTTTCATGAGACCCACCCGGAGAAACCGGCCCCTCGCCCACGTGGAAGACCCCGGCGTCGACAGCTTCCTCGCTTCAGGAGCCGCTCGCAGGGTGGGGGCTCTGTTACAAGCGAGCCTCCCGCAGCATCTCTCCCACACCACCGGAGGGAGCCTTCACCCGAATATTAACCATTGATTTGGACTCCAATTCCCATGTGCCCCATACCTGGGTTTGACCCTTCACCTTTGCCCCGCTCCCACTTCCTATAAAATGGCGCCCTTCCTGTTGTCTCTCGCAAAGTCTTGATTTGCCACGGTGATCAATTCTGAGCGTTTTCTCCTTGTTGACCTTTTGTTATCGTTTGGACTGTCTCCTCATGTTTGATCCTAGCTGCCTGCCCCGACCCTTCTGCCTGATTAACGGACTCTGTTTCTAGCCGCCTGCCCCGATCTTCTAGCCTGACTACGGACACTGACTCTAGCCGCCTGCCCCGACCTGCCCGCGTTTGTTTGCACGTCTTGTCAATAAACTGCCTGCAAATGGATCCTCACGCCTCTGAGTCATCGTTACACAGAGATAGATTATTTGACTAAAAATCTTATTTTGTGTTCAGCTGTCCAGTATAAAGAAAGTAAAAGCTGCTCCGTTCCCTGGAAATTGAGAAATAACATGTATTATAGTCTAACAATACAAACTGCTTTGAACTCCTGTGACACATTTTAAACAAATAAATACACAGCATGATTATTTATAATATATATATATATATATATATATATATTATTATTAGGGGCCAAGCACCGAAGGTGCGGTGGCACCTATTGTATCCGTTAGTGTTCTTATTAGGGGCCAAGCACAGAAGGTGCGATGGCACCTATTGTGTCCGTTAGTGTTCTTATTAGGGGCCAAGCACAGAAGGTGCGATGGCACCTATTGTATCCGTTAGTGTTCTTATTCTTCTTCTTCTTCCGCTCTGGAAGTCTATGGCAGCCCATAGAACCGATTGCGGGAAAGTTGTGAAATTTGGCACACTGATAGAGGACAGTCCCATTATTGACCATAGTAAGTTTGGAGTCTCTAACTCAAACTCTCTAGCACCACCACCTGTCCAAAATTTCAATAATTTTATGCTAATAACTTTTGAACCGTAAGCCACAGAATCAAAATTCTTTTTTCCTCTGAATCCTTGGCTCATGCCGAGTCGAATGAAGTCCAAATTTCAAAAATTGTAAGGTTTAATTTTTTTTCTATAAATTTTTGTTCGTAAAACCTACTTTTTCAAACTCGTCCTAGACGGTTTGTCTGATTTTCACCAAAATTGGCTCAGATCATCTTCAGACCATGCTGGCAAAAAGTTATGGAATTCAAGTCGATTAGTCAAACCGTTCTCGAATAACGCGCAAATGAATTCTACGAAAAGCACGCAAAAATGGTTGTGAGGCTATATCTCCGCAACGGTTTGGCATATTGAGGCCAAGCTTGGTGTGTGTCATAACAAGCATGACCTGAGACTACCTGCAGTGTTTCGGCACAGTGCCACCTAGTGGTCAGGAGATATGAAAAATGGGTATTTTTGCTTATAACTTCTGAATACTTAGGCCAAAAATCATGAAACTGGTCTCTTTAGATTCGGTGCATCATGGCGAGTTGAACCATATCCAACTTTCCCATGTCAGACAAATTTGGGTGTCGGCCATATTTAATTTTGTCCAAAAATGCTATATTTTACAAACGCATTGACGTATCGTTACAAAACTCGGTATGTGTCTTCGGCACCGTGCCCTGACAGTACTCAAAAAGTTTGGGCCACCTTGTGGTCAAAAGTTATAAAGAAATTTACAAAAATGCTAATAACTTCTGCCTACATTAGCCTATTGTAATGAAACTTATGTCAATATATTCCTTGGGTCAAGCCGAGAACATTGATAACCGTTACGCCGAAATTGGCCAAACTTCCTGTCCGCCATTTTGATTAATGTACAAAACCTACTTTTTCGAACTCCTCCTAGACCGTTAGTCCGATCTTCACCAAATTTGACTCAGATCATCTTCAGACCATGCTGGCAAAAAGTTATGAATTTCGTCTCGATACACGAAACCGTTTTCGTTTAGCGCTTCAACGAATTTGCTGGAAAGATGCCAAATTACATCTGAGGCTGTATCTCTGCAAAGCCTTGACATATTGACACCAAATTTTATATGTGCTATTGTCACCACACCCTGACCACGCCACATAAATTTGGTAACAGCGCCACCTACTGGTCAGAAGTAATACACCATTCATTACACATTAATAATGAAATTTCCAAAAATGCTAA
The DNA here is from genome assembly GCF_022985175.1 of Labeo rohita. NCBI lineage: Eukaryota > Metazoa > Chordata > Actinopteri > Cypriniformes > Cyprinidae > Labeo > Labeo rohita. Next base: position 42 of record NW_026129554.1, on the reverse strand, counting down.
TAACTTGTGATTGCTTTAGCCTACTGTAATAAAACTGGTCTC
>NW_026129553.1:0-46819 GCF_022985175.1 Labeo rohita | reverse complement strand
AGTTGTGATATATTTACGGAAGGAAATTTACAAAATATCCTCATGGAACATGATCTTTAATGTCATAAAAGAAAAATGGTCAATTTTGACCCATGAAATGTATTGTTGGCTATTGCTACAAGTATAAATATGTAAAGAAACCTCATTGCTTGACTTGCTACTCTCTGCTGTTTTAGACGATGATATATGTGTCCTGTGTCGGCCACTGTAGCTTCTCGTGATCGGTGGACTGAGCCTTTGGTTGCAATTCGCAAACTTTACCGCTAAATGCCGCTAAAATGTGCACACTGCAGCTTTAGTGTTTTTCTGAAATACTAAAACACATTTTTTGAAACCATCCCTCATTTTCTCAAAAGTTTACAGTTTTTTACAATCGTTAGGACACATTTCTCAATACTCTGGTGACTTTTGCAAAACTCTTCACAGTTAGCACAGCAGCAGTCTGTGTGAGCTAAACTGTGGATCATTTTTCATTGCTTTGGCACAACATGCATCCATTGAATACTTCTTTCAAATTCCATGAATTATTGTCTCATTTCGACACAACAACTGTCAAAACTCTGTGTACCTACAGGCCAATTTGCACACATTTACATACTCTTTTCAACATAATATTAAACTGAATAAAACGACAATTTTCTGCATTTCTACAATAATATTTATTGAAATATATTTAGAAAAAAATTAAATGCTATCAAAAAGGTTGGACCAACCACAGGTGATTACTTTTGTAGCTGAAAACCTAAACATGTGTTACTCATTTACGTAATTTCATTACCGTCTATAAAAAGGGGACAATTTTGAAATAATTTGCATTGTGATGTAAACATGAACCAAGCCAGAAATAGAGAAGTGGCTGAAAGAGCAAGAGGAAGATGTATGCATAGAGGAAGAGGAAGATCAAGAGCTGTAGTCTCAGATGAGAACATGGCGACTGTAATTGATCTTGTAATACAGTTTTTTTTTTTTTCAATCGCTAACTGTCACGAATTGAGAGACATGAAGACGTACGGGTTCATGTGCAAACTGTTTATTAGATACAACGAGCAAAACAGACAGGCTTAAGGGTAGTTACCGGCAGACAGGAATGGAGGAGGCAGAGCAAAAGAGTAGTCAAAGTCCGTGCGGTGGTCGGGCGAGGAGAAAACAGAGTCCGAGGGGCAAGGCAAAGTCAATACTCCAAACACGAACAAAGATCAACAACGATAAATCCAGAAGATGAAAACAGGGCACGAGAACACCAATGAACACGCTAGGTTGACGGCTATACATTGAAACAATGATCCGTCCCCACAATCAAACACAAAGAGGCTTTATACACTGAAAACTAGGTCAGAGGGTGGAGACTTGTAATGAAACACCATGATAACTGACGAGCCCCCCCCCCAAACTTAGGAGCCGGCGGGAACGCCCACCAGGGCGGGGCAGACGGCGGAGAAGTCCACTTGGGCGGAGCAGACGGCAGAGATGCCCACCGGGGCGGAGCAGGTGGCGGAGAAGCCCACCGGGGCGGAGCAGGCGGCGGAGAAGCCCACCAGGGGCAGAGCAAACAGCGGAGACGCCCACCGGGGCGGAGCAGGCGGCGGAGAAGCCCACCGGGGCGGAGCAGGCGGCGAAGATGTCCAACAGGGCAGAGCGGACGGCGGAGACGCCCACCTGGATGACGGAGGTGAAGGAGACATCCACCAGAGCGGAGCAGGCAGCGGAGATGCCCACCAGGGCGGACCAGGCTGCGGAGACGCCCACTTGAGCGGACCAGACGGCGGAGACGCCCACCAGGGCGGACCAGATGGCAGAACTGCACAGAAGAGCAGAGAGACATTAAGGGTCTGACCGGACCGACTTGGAGGCGGTGCAGCCATCAGCGGAGCCCCTGGGGATTCCATGACCAACGTCAACATCCCCGGGAGTCGTGCAGCCACTGATAGGCCCTCCATAGTCGGGTCCGGACAGTACAAAAGCCCTGAGGCTTGGGGAACTGGGTCTGAGGGTTGTGCAGCCACCAGCGGGACCTCTGGAGAGCTATCTGACCTCTCCGGAGGATGTGCAGCCACTGGCAGAACCTCAGGGGTCAAGACCAATGTTTCTGATGGTTCCTCAGACCGTGATTCGGGGCTAGGACCCGACAGGTACGGACTGGGAACCGCAAGGATTTCTGACAGCTCTCCTGGCTGTGAAACCGGGACCGACAGGACATAACACGGCTCCTCGGACCGTGATTTAGGGCTTGAACCCGACAGATGCGGACTGGAAACCGCGAGGATTTCTGACAGCTCTCCTGGCTGTGAAACCGGGACCGACAGGACATAACACAGCTCCTCGGACCGTGATCTGGGGCTTGGACCCGACAGATGCGGACTGGAAACCGTGAGGATTTCTGACAGCTCTCCTGGCTGTGAAACCGGGACCGACAGGACATAACACGGCTCCTCTGACTGTGATCTGGGGCTTGGACCCGACAGATGCGGACTGGAAACCGTGAGGATTTCTGACAGCTCTCCTGGCTGTGAAACCGGGACCGACAGGACATAACACGGCTCCTCGGACTGTGATCTGGGGCTTGGACCCGACAGATGCGGACTGGAAACCGCAAGGATTTCTGACAGCTCTCCTGGCTGTGAAACCGGGACCGACAGGACATAACACGGCTCCTCGGACCGTGATTTGGGCTTGAACCCGACAGATGCGGACTGGAAACCGCGAGGATTTCTGACGGCTCACCCACTGATGCGGGAGGGTCTGGCCACCAGGGGTCCGGATCACCGACCGGGTCTGGCGGATCCGGCCACACTGGATCGGGATCACAGACGGGATCTGGCGGATCCGGCCACACGAAACCCAAATCGCAAACAGACACGACTGCACAAGGCTCCTCGTACCGTGCAACGGGAGTGGAACCCATCACTGAGTGGCTGGAAACCATGAGGGCCTTCAACAGCTCGTCAGGCTGTGTGACTGGGACCGACTGAACATCATACAGCACTCCTGGCTGCATAACTGGGACTGACAGAGCTTGAAACAGCCTCTCTGGCTGTAAAACCGGGACCAACAACGCTTTATACGGCTTCCCAGATAGCACACGTATGTCTGCAAGATGTCTGTTAAAGATCTCTTGATCTGGAAAGCATCCGCTGTGTACAAACGTCTGGCAGACATCTGTAAGATGTCAGTTTTACATACATTCTAAATCATAAACATCTTAAAGACATCTAATAGATGTCTATTTGACATCTAATAGGAAACGTCCAATAGACGTATTGCAGATGAGCAAACTACGTCTTGCAGATGTCTTACAGATGTAAATGCAGACGTCAAATAGACGTCTCTGAGATGTACATGTGCTATCAGGGTTGCCACACTGTGAGGTGGGACTAGGACCCGTTATTGGCAGATTAGAGACTGTTTGCTGAGAGCAGCTCTCCGGGCTGCACAACAGGAACTGACTGGACCTGGCCTGGCTGTACGGAGTCAGGATGCAGTAGGCTGGGTTAATCCTCCCACATAGCAGACGGAATCTCGCGATCGACCGTCATTTTTGGGCTGAACTTCACGATCGGCGGACATTATGCGATCGGTGGCCATTTTGCATTGCGCCTCGCGATCGGCGGCCATTTTGCTTGAGGACGGCGTCCGCCGTATTGCCATGCGAGAGCCGAGCCACGGGTCAGATGTGACGCTCGCGGCGGGGTGATTCCTCCGATCATTACTGCCAGCGTGAACGTCCTCATCCACCTCTCCCACGGTGAAATGAGAACCACAATACAACAATACAAAGTCTATTAACCGTTCCAGAGAGCAGTCCGGGTCCTCATCGGGCAGGTCTCGCAGCACTTCAAGGTCCAAACCCGAAAGAAAGTACTGTTTGATCCTCTCCTCACAGACACGCACATGATGAGACACAGTAATGAAATCCGTGACATACTCATCAATGTGGCGTCCGCGCTGAAACAGTGAACATAAAAAAGTCTCTGGTACCTGTTTATAATCCTGCCTGCGAGGCATAGAAAAGTCTCTGAGTTCCGAAGAAACAAAGCAGTCGCTGAACCCTCGTGGACGGATCATTCTGTCACGAATTGAGAGACGTGAAGACGTACGGGTTCATGTGCAAACTGTTTATTAGATACAACGAGCAAAACAGACAGGCTTAAGGGTAGTTACCGGCAGACAGGAATGGAGGAGGCAGAGCAAAAGAGTAGTCAAAGTCCGTGCGGTGGTCGGGCGAGGAGAAAACAGAGTCCGAGGGGCAAGGCAAAGTCAATACTCCAAACACGAACAAAGATCAACAACGATAAATCCAGAAGATGAAAACAGGGCACGAGAACACCAATGAACACGCTAGGTTGACGGCTATACATTGAAACAATGATCCGTCCCCACAATCAAACACAAAGAGGCTTTATACACTGAAAACTAGGTCAGAGGGTGGAGACTTGTAATGAAACACCATGATAACTGACGAGCGGGGCGGAGACATGAGTTCATGGGGATAAGTCCGGACCTGAAAACAGAAGTAAATACACAGGAGTTCAGAGTTCAGAGTTAGCTGGGCGCTGGAGTGCCCTCCAGTGGCCTGGGCTGGCACATCCAGCTGATCGTTACACTAACAAGCGTTTACCAATACTTAAAGTTCCTTGTCTAAACTCTTAACACAGCAACACACCTACATCACACAATTAGCCAAATTTTGTTAAATAAATACAAACTCTACATTTCAAAATGCTGAATACCATTTTCTACATATACCAACTCTTTCAAAACACAGCAAACCCGATTCAAAATTGAGTTATTCAGTCAAAACATTACCACTAGTTTCTATCCAACAGAAACATACAGTCAATCATAGCACAGTGACTATCAAAATACTAACATTTGATGGCTTTACAAAAACTGCATTGATTGTCATGTTTCAGTGCTAACGGTATATAATAGACAATATAAAAATTCTGATTTTTTTCTGTAATTTAGCCTTCAGTTTACCTTCAACTAAAACCCATTTTACATGTTTAAGTGTTGAATGTGTTTGTTCTTGACAACATACTACTGAATAAGTCATTACTTTATAGAATGTACAACAGAAAAAAAAATAAGAATCCCCTATATGCATAAATTCAATTGGAACCTTGATTGAAATTGCTTTCCAGTGGGTGGGGGTTTGATGTGGATGGTGCCCCCATGATAAAAAAAAAAAATCCAACATACCTGGTCTTTGGTTACTATGCAATAGTGTTGGGTCGAGTCTGAGTCTTTAACCAATCGAGTCCGAGACGAGTCCGAGTCCAAAATGGGCCGAGTCCGAGTCCAAGGAAACAATACTGTTTGTCAGTAACTTAACATTGTTTTAACCCAGGGGTGCCAGAACTCGGTCCTGGAGGGAGGTGTCCTACAGATTTTAGATCCAGCCCCAATTAAACACACCTGAACCAGCTAATCAAGCTTATACTAGGCATACTAGAAACCCCCTGGCAGGTGTGTTGAGGCAAGTTGGAGCTAAACCAAGGACCAGGACTGAGTTTGGCACCCCTGTTTTTAACCTTTACAACTAGAAAAATGCAATGTCAGTTGAAATGTAAGAAAAGCAAACCTTTATTGAATCTTGCTATTTTGATTTCACAATATCTCATAATTAGTGTCCATGCACTGCTTAACAAACTTAAAGTATGCAACAGAAGTTATGGCTGATCTATGTAATGTGACATATTTTAGAGTGAAACAGGTTTTAGAATGTGATAAATTATAGGGCGGGACTTGACTTTATTCATCAATGTAGTAAATGTATAAATTCAAGGGTGGGGGTAAAGGAGTAGGTATATTGGTGAATGGGATCTTAAAGGGGTCATCACTTTTTCATGTTGTTTGAACATTAATGTGTGTTGTCAGTGTATGTACAAATCTACCCTATAATGATAAAAATCCATGCAGTGGTTTTTAATTAATCTGTAAAAATATTATTATATATTATTCCTTTTTTCAAATCGAGCCGTTCTCAGATGTCTGTCATTGTGGCGTCACATGACAGAGGCCACTCCCACAATAGTTGATTGACATGAGCATTTTACCTCAGATCAGCTGTAACAGTCCGCCCTCTTTGTTTCGATGCCGGAGCAGGGATGTAAGTTAGACAAGAATATCTCCGATTGAGCGATTGAGGTGTTGTGTTGCTGGATGTAATAATGAACATAGTGGTCCTCATTTACTCGCGACATCTGAGCCGCTGAGCTCATTTACATTTAAAGGAACAACCCCTTAGAATGAGATGATTTTTGCTGAGCTCATTTTGACAAGGTAAAAAGGGTGTTGTTTTACAAAACCATTGAGAATTTTTAATCAAAGTATATTAGAGGCTTTTTATTAAGACCCTAAAGAATCATATCAACTTGTGGAAAATGGGCATCCGATGACCCTGTTAAGAGCAGAAAATGCACCTCTTTTATTTCTGATTGTGGCTGTGTGTGTTTTGGTTTGTATATGACTTTTTTTTCTTGAATAAAAATAAGGTTGTGAGGGAAAAACCTAGACTTTACAATGGTACACACAGTGTGTATAAAGCCCTACCTATACTTTCCATAAGTGACAGCAAACTCAGACCTGTTTTATTTTTGAATGCATTTATAGTTACATTAATTACAATAAATTACATTATATAAGGAATAATTGATGATGGGCCATTTAATTATTAGAAAATCATGCACACCCAAGATGGTTTTGGACCCATAAAAACTATTGCTGCAAAGATGTTTAGAAAATTATTTTTCTTTCAAGCTAGAAACTGCCACCATGTTTAAATAATAATAATTTCAATGCAGAAAAAACTAATCAACTAATGTAAGTAAAACATTCTCAAGCTCAAGGCAAGTAACTCCAAGTATTACTTACAAGCAAAAGTATTAATACATATATTAATCTACATTTTTTATGTAGGTCTATATAAAGGCTATTACAGAAATAGACTACAGATATTTCATGAAGTAATAAATGTTAAAATAAAAACTGCCAAATCTTCACTGTATACATTAAAGATAATTCTTATTACAGTTAATAAGTGATTCAGTCAAGAACAGTGAGTGATTTTCTCTTTTTCTTTTGTTCTTTGATTAGTGTTTGACGTGGTCTGCTGCTGCAGGTTTACGTTGCTGTCGCTTTAAGATCTGACGCACAGATCAAATATTTTGACGCATCAGTATTTCTACCAGCTGTTCAGGTTTACTTAAGACAAAACCGACTTCTTTTACATGAATATTCTCCAATACGAGCATGCGTGTGGCAATAACAGAACCTATTACAGTTTTTTACAATCGCTATGACACTTTTTTCAATACATTTAACAAGTTTCCTAAACTCTTAACACGGTTAGCACAACATCCGTCTTTGTAGGCTATACCATTAACACATTTCTTGTTGCTTTGATACAAAATGCATACAGTTAACACCAATTTAAAATGCTTGAACTTCTTTTACACACAAGCTCAACCAAGACCAAAACAATGTAATTTTACAGTCAAATTTACCACTGCTTTCACACTGTATGTCAAAACAGATAACATCATGTTCTAAACATAACTTATATAGGCTAAAGTCAAAGTGAACAGCTGTTCATATTGTGAATTGAAACACAAATATATTCCCTGTATTTTATTCCATTGCCAATGAGAAACAGTTTATGCAAATAAATAAATCACAGCCATTCCCATCTAGGAACCACACTCAGGTGTTGAGGTTTTTCCAATCACATGATCATATATTCTAAAAGAGGACTCTTTGGGCTGATCTTGTGTGGAAAAGAAACAATATAGAGCAACACAAAGAAAGAAAGAAAGAAAGAAAGAAAGAAAAAATGCCTGCACGAGGGAGAGGAAGAAGAGTACCAGGACAAGGGAGAGGAGTGGGGCAAGGACAAGGACAAGGGAGAGGCCAAATGCAGAAGACCAGGCAGAATAGAAGATTACTTTGTTTTTTTGTTTGTTTTTTTATAATTCTGGTGCTTTTTCTGTTTGTATATCTTGCAGTAATGTCCTTTTGCAAATAAAGTCTGTACTGCAGCAATTCTGTGTCTGTATTTTTTTTTTTTTTTTTTTTTTTACATAAACTGCACATTTTATAAAGCTACTCTGAGATGGTCATTCATTTTTTGTATTGAATTTCTGCAGCAAAAGAAACAAAATGCATGCATTTACTAAACCCAACAAAACAAAAATGTAGAGAGGTTTCAAATATAAGGGCAGACCTGACACATAAAATAATGCAGTTTCTGTAATTTCAGCTGATGATAGTGTTTTTTTGTCAATGTGTTATGATTGACTAAATGTTCCTGTTGGAAGAGAACATGTGTTAGTGTTTTTAATATTTATTTGATTTTAAAACATGTTTGCAGTGTTTTGTTAGACACAGTGTATTGTGTTAGTTATTATTGTATTTTGAAAATTAGTTTTGGGGTTTAGTTTACAATGTGTGATTTTGAGCAGGAAATTAACCGTTTTGCCAATTGTGTGTTTTAGGTGTGTTGGTGCGTTAAGAGTTTAGGAAACTTGTTAAATGTATTGAAAAAGTGTCATAGCGATTGTAAAAAAACTGTAAAAGCGAAAGAAAACTCTGTATTCACACACTGACTGAGAGGCGCGTTCTGTGATCGCGCTTTGAGTGTGTGCGCGCATAAACCCATCAACTTTCAAGTAGCTACTGGACAAGACTTTCGTGATAATGCATCGAGTCAGTGACATTTCCGTCAACTGTCTCTGGACTCGGACGGACTCGGGATATTTTCAGAGTCCGAAAGGCTTGAGTCCGAGTCAAGTCCGAGTAAAAATGCATCCGAGTCCGTGACAAGTCCGAGTCGCCTAAAAATTGTACTCGAGACCGGACTCGAGTCCGAGTACCCCAACTCTACTATGCAAACTTGTTTTTTTTTTTTTTTTCCTCTGAAAAATAAATAAATAAAATAAAATAACATAAATAAATAAAAACAGCAATCTTTTGATCTCACATTTCAGACTTCTGGAATTTATTAGAATTGTGAGATACTGTATATTCACAATTGCAAAAAAAAAAAAAAAAAATCAAATTGTGCGATACAAAAGTCAAGTTTTACCCTTTATATTCCATGGCAGAAATAAGCTTTCTTGGGTTTCACATGTATAAAAGATAAAAAAACATAAAAATGCACAGTTCAACACTTTCTTACTCCTCTCCCATTTTTCTGAACCAACTACTCCTCCCCCTCTGCCAGGCATTATTTTTTTTTTTTGTTTTTTTGTGTTGTTCTGCATCCACAAAACCAAATCAAAGAGGTCTTTTTTACTCTATGTTGTTGATGTAATGGAAAGAGCTTCAACACCTGACTATTCCTTAAACTGAAAATGGAACCAGCTTTTCTAAATATTTCAGTGATCTTGTTACTTAAAGGTGATAATCATTTGTTACAGTATTTTATATAGAGAGACTTTTTTCAATACTTTTGAGCTGTTGTTATTGCAGAAGTAGAAGCTTTAAACTAAATGTTTGCAACATTAGGTATTCATTTTTGACATGCTGTGTTTAAGCATTTGTAAATAAGACTAAACAGATCCATGATTTTGATTTTGGGTAAGCATTGTATGAAAAGAAAATGTAAGCATTTTAGAAACATGATAACTGATTGCATATTGTGTGAAAACAACACAAATTTTGTTAATGGTATGGTCACAGCAGACGCATGTTGTGCCAATTGTGTTAAGAGTTTTGAAAATGTGACTAGAGATTGGACAAAAAGATGTTAGCAACTGAAAAAAACTGTAACATCAAGAACTGTATGATCGTTAATAAGTCAAAGTATCCTAAGGATGGATATTGTTTTGTTTATGCTCAGTTTTTAAAGGCCTATTACAGTTTTTTACAGACGCTAGGACACATTTCTCAATACTTTGGTCACTTTTGCAAAACTCTTCACACAGTGAGCACAACAGAAGTCTATGTGGGCTAAACTGAGGATCAATTATCATTGTTTTGGCACAAAATGCATTCAATGACTACATCTCTCAAATTTCATGAATTCTTTTCTCACTCAGACACAACAACTGCCAAAAATCTTTGTAGGTACAGGACATTTTGCACATGCTTACATACTGTTTTCAAAACTGTTAAACTTGTGTTCAAAACAATAACATAATGCAAAACTGAATAAGACAGCAAAATTCAACAGCAATATTTTATTGAAACATATTTTAAATCTTAAAATGCAGTTTAACCAGCCACAGCTGATTCTCATTGTAGATTAACATCTACACAGGTGTTACTCTTTCAATTTCATTACAAAAGGAGACAACTGCTGAATAGGTTTGTATTGTGATGTAAACATGGACCCAGCCAGAAATAGAGAAGTGGCTGAAAGAGGAAGAAGAGTGGCTGGGAGGGGGCGAGGAATACGTATGCGTGGTGGAAGAAGAATAAGAGGAAGATCAAGAGCTGTAGTCTCAGATGAGATCAGAGCTACTGTAATTGATCATGTAGTAAATCATGGTCTCTCAATGAGAGAGGCTGGTCAGAGAGTGCAGCCAAATCTGCAACGCTCTACAGTGGCATCTATTGTTAGAGTTTTCCGGCAAACCAACAGGTAACTTGTATTCTGCAAGGGCATTTGACTCAGTTGCACATTTCAGAAGTAAATAAACTTTTGTGTAATTGTTTTTGCATTTCTGCTTAGGACTCAACGGTTCCCTCACACAGGAGGGAGAAGAAGGATGTTCACTGATGTGCAGGAAACTGCCATTGTTGATATGGTCATCAGAAACAATGGGATAAAACTCACTCAGATTAGACACAGAGTCTTGGCAGACAATGTTACTTTTGCAAATATTCACAGTGTAAGCATAACAACAATTTCTAGAGTCCTTAAAAAACATCAGGTCAGGATGAAACAGTTGTACACTGTGCCTTTTGAGAGGAACTCTGAACATGTCAAGCAACTCAGGAACCGATATGTCCAGGTAAGATCACAATAAAATACAGAACTGTTTTTGAACAAAACCAAACACACACAAAGACGATTTTTACAAATGTACTACTGTAACAGTTTATGTTGCCTTGTGAATTTATTTTAGAGAGTCATGGAGATTGAAGGCAGGCAAACACACCACATTTTCATCTTCGTTGATGAGGCAGGTTTCAACTTGGCCAAAACACGGCGACGAGGGAGGAATGTGATTGGGAAGAGAGCCACAGTGAATGTCCCGGGCCAGAGGGGTGCCAACATCACAATGTGCGCAGCAATATCCACTGATGGACTGCTGTTACACAGACCACTAATTGGGCCATACAACATGAACGGCTCCTTGCGTTCCTGCATGATCTCTATGGAAGGGTTGTGCTAGGTGAGGAAAGGGATGCGGAGAGAAGGAATCAGCCAACATTTATAATTGTATGGGACAATGTGGCATTTCACCACTCCCATGCAGTCACCGAGTGGTTTGCGGCCCATCCCAGAATGGAGTCACTTTTCCTCCCACCTTACTCTCCATTCCTCAACCCTATAGAGGAATTCTTTTCCTCATGGCGGTGAAAGGTTTACGACCATCATCCACATGATCAAATGTCCCTCCTGGATGCAATGAATGCTGGATGCCTGGACATATCAGCAGAAGATTGCCAGGGATGGATCAGGCATGCCAGAAGATTCTTTCCTAGGTGTATTGCCCTAGATGACATAAGATGTGATGTGGATGAGAACCTGTGGCCAAATGGAGAAGACCGAGTAGATTAGCATTACTATTGTGTCTGTATCAGTGCGTGGTGTGTATACAAATTCTTGTATTTTGGAATTTACTTAGTGCAAAAAAATAAATAAATAAATAAACAACATAAAATATTGACGAATTCTGCATCATGTCTGATTCATTCCAGTAACATATATTGCAGTTATAAACAATATATATTGCAATTATAAACAGAGATGTGTCCTTGTTTTACACAAGAAAACACTGTGTCATGCTACATGTTGTTAGTGTTTTTTAGGTCATTGTTTTGTGGGTGACAAAGTGTGTTTGTCAGCTGTCAACCTTTGCTAGTGTTCTGGAAGAATGAGTTTATTTGAGACCTGAATAAAGTGTTTTGGTAGTTGTAGTGCATTTTGAATGTGAAATGAACTGCTTTGCCAAGCTGAAAGTCGGTTAGGAGAATTGTGTGAAGAGTTTTGCAAAAGTGACCTAAGTATTGAGAAATGTGTCCTAGCGTCTGTAAAAAACTGTAAAATGTTGATTGTAAAATGAACATAATACAACAAAGACAACATCTGTGGTTTCATCTGTATGAAGCTTAAATAACAGCTGAAAACTTAAAAGTTTACAGTACAGTAAGTTATTAACACTAATACGTGTTAATAATCAATATATATATATAATTACGACTTTTTAGCAAGGAAATTGATCAAGAGTGATGATAAAGACATTTATAATGTTACAGAATTTATATTTCAGATAATTGCTGTTCTTCTGAACTTTCTATTCTTCAAAGAAACCTGAAAAAAATCTACTGAGCTGTTTTCAACTATTTTAATACATGTTTTTTGAATATTAGGATGATTTCTGAAGGATCATGTGACTGAAGTAATGATACTAAAAATCAGCTTTGAAATCACAAGAATAAATTACATTTTAAAACATTCAAATAGAAAACAGTTATTTTAAATAGTAAAAATATTTCTAAATGTTACTGTTAAAAAATGTTAAAAGATTATTTGCATTATAACATTTCATGGAACAACAAACCAAAACTGTTATTTTAGTTCTGTATATCCTGCAAACTGACACTGTTATACTGACACAATATTATGAAACAACAAGCTGAATCTCTCTCTCTGTGCTAAAGCATTTATTTGTAAACTTTCATCTACTCTGTGAGAACACGAAAGCCTCAAAACCTAATCTAAAGACAAGGCTGTTTGAGCGTGTGAGTGTATGAGAGGTTTATCACAGAGAGAGTTATCATAAAAGCATATTGCATGCAGTCCAAGGTAGGATGAAATAAATATAATACTCACAATAGTTTGTGTGAGATAGCGTGAGTATACATGAATCTATACATGCACAGGTCCAAGGCCTTTATGTTTGCAAGCACAAAATGCTCCTGAACACTAGTTGTTTCTTTTACTTTCATTCTTCCCCATTCACTTTCAATGGCCAGCCATTTTGGAACTTAGTACAGTTTTGTACAGTTTTGCCTACTTTCGGAAAAATGAGGCCTACGATTTATCACATGCAATTAGAAACACAAAACCAGTCCTAAATGAAAGAAAACAAGTTGACAAAAAGAATGAATCCAATATTTGGTGATAATATAGCATATTTACAGATTTAAAGGCAATTATTTGGAGACCGGTCATTTTTGACCTGGAACACCACGAGTGTGACTTTTTGCAATTTTGTAAAAATTAAAAGCATTTAAAAGGAAACTTCCTGATTAATCATTTAAGCACATTAGTGTGAGAAACCGTGCAAATTTTTATACATTTTTATCTCATATTGTGAAAGTTATTCATAAAAAATATTTTTTTCACTCAAAAAATGAGGGACCTTCTCTCAGAAAAATGAGGCCTACGATAAATTGGATGCAAATAGAAACACGAAACCAGTCCTAAATGAAAGAAAACAAGTTGACAAAAAGAATGAATCCAATCTTTAGTGATAATATAGCATATTTACAGATTTATAAGCAATTGTTTGGAGTCCGGTCATTTTTGACTGGGAACACCACAAGTGTGACTGGAATCCGAACACAACCAGACGGTTAAAAACATTACAAATCTCACTGTTCAAAAACTTTTGGCTGGTTGTGTGTGTGTATACATTAAAAAAAAAAATTATTTTTCATTGCTGGTTTATTTTAGGGAAAGTGTGGTGAATAAGAGTCCTTCAAGAGATCAACATCTCTGCTCCTCCACAGTGTCAAGTTTTTGTCAGTAGCAGATACATGTTGGATATGTCATAGTTAAAAGCACGACTATAGTTTCTTATAATCTCCTATTTTGACTGGAATTGTGCTGGACATAATTATTGAAATTATATTTCAAAATAGTTTGTCAACAATACTTGACTTTTTGCTTTACCTTCCCCTCTTCTCAATGACAGGCTACATAAACATGTTAACCAAATCATGCTAATTAGTTTATAAAAGCAAACAGAATAACTCAAATGTATATACCTATATATATACTTTAACACTGTCCGTCATTCTTAATGGACAGGGTTGTAAAAATTCCGTCATAATCTATTGTTACTCGTCATTTAAATTTTCACATTGATTAATGTTTCACATAAATTAATTATTATAATGAATTAAATTGCTTATATACACGCCGTTCTGGCAGCGGAAACGAGTTTACCCTACTTCCGGCTCGCGGACGTCACGTTGTGAAATAGCCCTATGTTTAGAGCAGTGTTTCATTCCTGGAGGCACACCAACACTACACATTTTCCAACTTTTCCTGATCAAACACACCTGAATCAACTCATCATCTCGTTAGTAGAGACTCGAGGACCAAAAATATATCGGTCAGATAAGGGAGACATCCAAAATGTGCACTGTTGGTGTGCCTCCAGGAACAGGGTTGGGAAACACTGGTTTAGAGGCACAAAACGTGCATAGCATAGCAGCGGTGATACGCAAAATCATCATATTTGCCCTCGACATTTTCATAAAGGTAAGTAAGCGATTTTTAGTATGTGCTTATTTTCTATTTTCTTTAGTACCTAACGTTATATCCACATGTTGTTTTGGGATATCAATGCTATTCAGTGGTGTAGTGCAGGTATACAGCGTAATGACAAGTGTGGATAAATGCAAATATTCCCTGAAAGCACCCAGTAAAGACAGTGATGCCGTCAGGAACGTGGCGCTGGATTCCTTTGAAATATGTCTGATGGTTGCGCAGGCGCCGCCCCCGACTGCTATTGCTATACTGTGTACAAAAGACACCACAAACTAATGAGGGATAATTTTGTGCCTGTAACAGTTGTATAAAACAGTGTTTGTGCAGGCAGATCCAATCTGAGGTGCATGAAGTTAACAGAAGTATTTAAAATGAAGTGAGAATTTCCCTTATGTCTAACATGAAAAGCCGTCAGTTTTCTTCGGTGTACACACAAGTTATATTCAGTTTGTGGCATTGAGTGGTGTTGACCATCTCCTCCAGCTTGGTGGGTCATCATCTCAGCTGGCTGCAATGTGTTTTTATTTTTTATTTTTTTTATTTATTTTAATTTTTTTCTTGCAGTTTAGTCACACCAACCTATATGAAATACAGAAACACATATACTTGGATTCCTATCCTAAGATGCTATACTTGACTGCTTTGAGATTTTCACAGAGAAACCATTCAGTGTAAAAGTGTGTGCCAGAAAGTGTTCTACCTACAAACTATTAATTATTTGACAGATCATCTAGCACTTATAAGAATCCATGTAGAAAGGGTCATCAGAAATGTTTGGCAGAAGCATCAAATCATCATCACATTATTATTAATATTATTAATTTTATTATTTATTTTCATTTTATTATTATTCAGCTTTCTTTGTAGTACTTGCACTGTGTCCAGTTAGCAGTATGTTGATGTTTATCATGCTTGTCACACATTGTGTTATGCATTTTTAAGCTGATTTTTAACACAGTGTTGCATTTATAATAAAGTATGTATAATGACATTTCCATAAATGTGTTTTTGATTGACTCCTTATCAGTACTTGTTATCAGCCAAATGAAGTACAGAAATTTTTGAACAAACAGCTGAGATTATCTCGGTCCCATATCTACTTGGTTTGCTTCTGTTTCTCCACTATGATGATTTACTTTACGGCTCTGTATACTTTCAGTTTACTGCTCAATGCCAATGCTGAAAATAAGTAAGTATTTGTAGGTTTAGATGCTGTAAAAAGTCAGTTTTGCATGTTTTGGTGTCTGGAAAAACGTAAGTAAATGTACGTTTTGTAGAATCACATTTTACGTAAAATGCATACAAATTATCATGAGATCACGTTGCAGCAGATCACAGTCAATCATAAACATCTTCAAGCACACATGACTCACAGAAGATTGCTGTTGTAATTCACTTTAAAGAAGCTCTGAAACCCTGTGGAGATCTAGATTATTATTATTATTATTATTATTATTATTATGCTTGTTATTAATAGTGAATTTCACTCTGACACAAAAACACAGATTTCTAGTGAGGGTGTTGCTATGCAGTTACTAGAGTACTCTGAATTGTTGCTAGGGTGATCTGAGTGGTTGCTAGGCACTTGCTGTGTCGTTGCTAGGGTGTTATGGGCAGGGATTCATGACACATCATTGTTTCTCATTGGTCAGATATAATTCACATGATTTATTTTAACCCTTCATGTGTTTTGAACATTTTTTCATTTTTACAGATAAATATATTTAATTGTTTTCTGATCTGATATTCAGATCAACAGTCTCTTACTCATGTGATTAAATATTGAATCATGAAAAAAGATGAAAGCAGGAAGATCCAGACCTACAGGAGTAACCATTACTGACTATTGATCGCTAAGATCCTCAGAGGATAAGAATGATAATTACAGAAGAATGGTGTGAGTGTGTGAGTGAAGGTGGTTGTGAATGTGTGTAGATGTGTGTTAGTTACAGGATCAGAGAATGACACCGTTCCTCTGTCATAGTCCAGATTCACTCTCACACGATCAAGATGCTGTTTAACATGAAAACCAGAACCAAGAAACCATCCGTATTGATGATACCACACACTCCAGATGTCAGTGTTGAAGAAATCACGTCCCTTCCTCGGGTTTAATGCTGTAGTTACTCCAAGACTCCAGACTGAACTCTGTTTAACCTCCACATCCCAGCAGTGTGTTCCTGAGTTAAAACCATCTGAACCCAAAACACAGTAATAATGGTCAAATCTCTCTGGATTATCAGGAACAGGTTGATAGATTGAAATCATACTTTAGACTTAATACTGTCACATGGAATTGATGTCAATGACGTTGAGATTCTGCAGCAAAGTGATGATATCTCTGATCATTATCTAGTCTCGTGTTTTCTCCAGATGACTAAAACTGTAAATTCAACTCCTTATTACAAGTATGGTAGAACCATCACTTCTACTACAAAAGATTGCTTTTTAAGTAATCTTCCTGACTTATCTGAATTCCTCAGCATGTCCAATAGCTCAGAAAAACTTGATGATGTAACAGAAATTATTGACTCTCTCTTTTCCAGGACTCTAGATACGGTTGCTCCTCTGCGCCTAAGGAAGATTAAGGAAAACACTCCGACCCCGTGGTATAACGAGCACACTCGCGCCCTAAAGAGAGCAGCCCGGAAAATGGAGCGCAGCTGGAGGAAAACAAATTTAGAGGTTTTTCGTATTGCTTGGCGTGAATGTACCCTATCGTACAGAAAAGCGTTAAAATCGGCAAGATCTGATTACTTTTCGACTCTATTAGAAGAAAACAAACAGAACCCTAGGTATTTATTCAATACAGTGGCTAAGTTAACAAAAAATAAGGAACCAACAGGCACTGACTATGCCCATCAGCATAGCAGTAATGACTTCATGAACTACTTTACTTCTAAGATCGATACAATTAGAGACAAAATTGTCACTATGCAGCCGTCAATTACAGTGTTGCATCAGATAGTGCGCTATAGATCTCCTGGGGAACAATTCAACTCATTCTCTACTATAGGTCAGGATGAATTGTATAGACTTGTTAAAGCATCTAAACCAACAACTTGTATGCTAGACCCTATTCCATCTAGGCTACTAAAAGACTTGCTTCCAGATCTCATAGATCCTCTGCTAAATATTATTAATTCATCACTGTCATTAGGATATGTCCCCAAAACCTTCAAACTGGCTGCTATTAAGCCTCTCATTAAAAAACCACAACTTGACCCTAACGAATTAACTAATTACAGACCTATCTCGAATCTCCCATTTCTATCAAAGATATTAGAAAAGGTTGTATCCTCACAACTATCCTCCTTCCTACAGAAATATGATATCTGTGAGGATTTTCAGTCAGGTTTTAGACCGTACCATAGTACTGAGACTGCTCTTATTAGAGTTACAAATGATCTACTCTTGTCATCCGATCGTGGTTGTATTTCTCTGTTAGTGCTACTGGATCTTAGTGCTGCGTTTGATACTGTTGACCACAACATTCTCTTGAATAGACTTGAGAATTATGTTGGCATTAGTGGTAGTGCATTGGCATGGTTCAAATCGTATTTATCTGACCGCCATCAATTCGTGGCAGTAAATGAAGAGGTATCATATCGTTCACAAGTGCAGTATGGAGTACCGCAAGGCTCAGTACTAGGGCCATTACTCTTTACGCTTTACATGTTACCCTTGGGTGATATCATCAGGAAATATGGTGCTAGCTTTCACTGCTACGCTGATGATACCCAGCTCTATATTTCTTCGCGGCCCGGTGAAACGTACCAATTTGAAAAACTAATGGATTGTGTAGTTGAGTTAAAAAATTGGATGACAAGTAATTTCTTACTGCTAAATTCTGAAAAAACAGAGGTGTTAATTATTGGGCCTAAAACCTCAGCATGTAATAACCTACAACACTGTCTAATACTTGATGGCTGTTCTGTTAATTCTTCGTCATCAGTTAGGAACCTAGGTGTGCTATTTGATGGTAATCTTTCATTTGAAAACCACATCTCTAGTATTTGCAAAACTGCATTTTTCCATCTCAAAAATATATCTAAACTACGCCCTATGCTATCAATGTCAAATGCTGAAACATTAATCCATGCATTTATGACCTCACGGTTAGATTATTGTAATGCTTTATTGGGTGGTTGTTCTGCTCGCTTAATAAACAAACTCCAGCTGGTCCAAAATGCAGCAGCTAGAGTTCTTACTAGAACCAAAAAGTATGATCATATTAGCCCGGTTCTGTCTACACTGCACTGGCTCCCTATTAAACATCGTATAGATTTTAAAATCTTGCTAATTACTTACAAAGCCCTGAATGGTTTAGCTCCTCAGTACCTGAGCGAGCTCTTATCGCATTATAGTCCCTCACGTCCGCTGCGTTCTCAAGACTCTGGTAATTTGATAATACCGAGAATATCAAAATCAACTGCGGGCGGCAGATCATTTTCTTATCTAGCGCCCAAACTCTGGAACAATCTACCCTACAATGTTCGGGACGCAGACACACTCTGTCAGTTTAAATCTAGATTAAAGACACATCTCTTTAACCTTGCTTACACTAATAACTAATTAACATATTCTTATAATTCAAATCCGTTAAAGGATTGTTAGGCTGCACTAATTAGGTCAACCGGAACCGGGAACACTTCCCATAACACCGATGTACTCAGTGCATCGTCAGAAGAATGGCATCTACGCTAATATTAGTCTGTTTCTCTCTTATTCCGAGGTCACATCAACCACCAGATCCAGTCCGTATCCAGATCAGATGGTCACTGCAGTCCCCCGGATCCAGTCCGAACCCAGCCCACATGGTGGATCGGCACCTAGAGACGACCTCTACCGCCCTGAATGTCAGCGGAGTCCACATCAACTAGATGAGCCCCAGAGACGGATCCACAGTGAAGACCACATCACCTAGACGGCTGTCGGCACAGGACCACGGGAACTTTTGGCCAGAGGAGAACTGGCCCCCCGACTGAGCCTGGTTTCTCCCAAGGTTTTTTTCTCCATTTGTCACCGATGGAGTTTTGGTTCCTTGCCGCTGTCGCCTCTGGCTTGCTTAGTTGGGGACACTTTCTTTAAACACAATATTGTATTTTATTTTAATGATTTTGATTAACTACCTTTACCTAAAATGTGAGTGTTTACTGTTGCCTTTGGCATTGTTGATGTACTGTTTCCTATTTAATACTGTACAGCCGCCTTGCCACAATTCTGTATTGTTAAAGGCGGTATATAAATAAAGGTGACTTGACTTGACTTGATAGATCTCGCTGAATCTCACACTGGTCAGATCATCAGACACAACGAGACATGGATTTGCAGTGTTTGGATCCAGAATCACAGGAGCTGATGAGACACAATCAACAGATGCTGTTATTCTGATGTTCATATAATGATCACGAGTGAACCAAACACAGATGATTATGAATTATGACACTCGTCCTGTTGATCAAACACATCAGACATTTTCCTCTCATCACTGTCAGTCATTCTCTGTGTGATTTATCAATACTAAAAGTTCAGAAACACTGAATGATCACATACTGAAAAGATATTCATTTGATTTATGCTGTCATTTATATTCAATTATAGTGAGAATCTGCTTTTAATACAAAATGCTGCCTTTGTACAGAACTTTACACAGTGCTGTCATATTCAAATCAGATAAACTATAATAATACAGAAGAAATCAAGTGTATATTTACTCTATATAATTTACCTCAGTGTTTCTTTTGTATGAAAGCTTTTTTACTGAATGTTGCTTACTTACTTAAAAACAAACACACAGTAGGTATTATTCCACAGTAATGCAACCAAATAATAATCTTGCTGATATTTACAAAAGGTACAGCTAAAACTATTAATATTATTGTTTCAATTAATGCTTAAATAAAACAACTCATTAAATGAAAATCTAACAATTAAAAATAAATGCAAATTAAAAAAGCTGTTTTGGCAACTAATTGAAATGAAGTATCTTGAAGTACTTGAAGTAAAATGACTAAAACTGGAATGAAATGATTTAAAAATATACATTTCAAATTTTAAGCTATAATGTAAAAGTAAAATTTACATATAAACATTATAGGCATCATATAGGTTTTATTATTATTATTATTATTATTATAATTTTTAATTTGATCAAATAAACAGTCTCAAAACTGCTGAAATTACATATATTTTATTACATTTTATTACATGTATTTTATTAGACTGAAAATGAAAGTCAAGCACAATGAAAATCATTATTTCTAAAAGTGATCTGCTGATTTTGGTGCAGTAGATCATCTGTTTATTCACACATAATGCTGAAATCTGTCAATATTCCCCATCATGCATCATTTCCAGTGTGTGTGTGTGAGCTCAGATGTTCTGCAGTCAGACTCACTGTTCTGGACGATGTCCTGCATCTTCTTCCAGACTCTGAACGGCAGGTTGCCCAAGTAACGTGGCACATGAATCAAAGCTCCAGAAGGCGTCTGTGGATCCGGCTGTGAGATCTGGACTCTGGAAGAACATTCAGGAGTCAGAACTGCAGTGGATTTGGATCAGAAGCAAAGAGACCAGAGACACCAGCAGATCACTCACCTTTCCATTGAGACTGGAAACTCCTGCAGAACAAACACACCATTGATCATCAACAACTCAATCAATCATCAACCAATCAATCAATCAATGATCTGAAATCAGACCTTTAGAAAGCAGACATCACTGGCTTTCATCATCTCCTCCGTGTCTTTGATTGTGTGTGAAAGAGCTGAGATGTGTCTGTTGATCTCCTCCAGCTTCTCCTTCATCATCTGCTTCTTCTGCTCCTCTTCCTCCCTCAGTGCAGTGATTGTAGCTTCTTCTTCATCTCTGAGAAACTGATGAAGCTTCTCAAACTGCTGTTTAGTCTGACGCTCTGTGTGCTCAGCTTGAGACTGAAATCAAACCACATTCACTTCAATCATCTCCATCAACACACATCAACACAATCACATCATTCAGATCTGAGATAAACTCTCATACAGACATATAACGGATCCAGAAGCAGATTGATGATCGTCATTTACAAAAATAATCAGCTGGAGTCCATTATATGAAATATATGAGATCATAACTGTATATAGTGATCCTACAGCTGTAATGAAAATGACTCTGATTCTGTTTCCTCACCTTGATGTGTTGAACTGTTTTCTCAAACTCTCCTTTCATTTTTTCATTATGTTTTAGTTTCTCCTGTAATGATTTCAGTGCTGTATTGAGCTCCTCCTAAAATTAAACAGAATAAAAATACATAAAACACCAGATTAGAGTGAAAAAAGAAGAGAAAACGATACAGTGATATGATCATATAATGCAGTGCAAAAGTATTTGCCCCCATCCTGATTTCTTCTGTTTTTGTGAACATCTAATGATAAATTAATTCAGAATTACAGTTTGTAAAATGAAAAGTTGTTTATTGAAGCAAAATGGTTATTCAATACAAACTGAGCCTGTGTGAAAAAGTATTTGCCCCCATAGTTACTGATTCACCAAATCAGATCACTGCAGTCCTGTTCAATCAAATCAAGACTTTTCATGAAGTTGAAAAACTCATTTGTCTTACCTTATATGATGGAACAACTTCATCGATTGGTCTGACTGTGTGATTGACATGTTTTTGTGAATTAACACACACTAAACACAGCGGCTGTTCGTCCTCCAGGCAGAAGAGTTTGAGTTTCTTACTGTGTAAACTGCAGATCTCCTCAGATCCTGATGAACGACTCTCATTTCTCTTCAGGAACGACTCACACAAGTTTTTTAACGCGAGATTAGGAGGAGGGTCAGGTTTTGAGGATCTTCTTCTGCAGACAGGACACTCCTGAGTTTTCTTGGTTCTCCAGAACTGTTGAAGACACTCTTTACAGACACTGTGACTACATGACAGAAAAACAGGATTCTTGAAGATTTCAAAGCACACGGGACAAGAAAGCTCTTCTACAGATAGTGAATCCATTTTCACAGTTTGAGCTCCAGCAGTCAAAACTTTACTTTCACTTTCTGAACGACGGTTTCAAAAATGAATCACAAAGATCTGCTGTCTGTTCATAAACAAACATCCCAAAAATCCTTAAAGTGTTTCTCTTTGTTCTTCACCGATTCTTTGTTTTCTTTAGTAAAGACAGAAGAGAGAACGACAGAAAGGAGAAATAATGAGTCTCTTCCTGGTGAGTGTTTTAAGAGGGAGGAGTTTCTGATCACCTTTGGACCCTGGTGTGTTAGGAAAGGACAATATTTGACTGAGCTCCAATTATTTGAAAATCTGAAATCTGAGAGTGCAAAAAAAAAAACCACAATATTGTGAAAATCGCCTTTAAAGGAAAGGAAGAAAGTGACATGGTGACCCATACTCAGAATTTGTGCTCTGCATTTAACCCGTCCAAATGCACACACACACAGTAGTGAGTAGTGAACAAACTACTCACCCAGTGAACAAACACCCGGGGAGCAGTTGGGGGGTTATTCACTCCAACTTCAATCTTTTTTCGGAAAATAAAAATGTAAATACTTTTTAAGCACAAAAGCTTGTGTAGCACAGGCTCTGCGAAGCACGTTCACGTACTATTGAATAACACTGAAAGATCATGCCGAACGTAGGTGGAACCACAGACCCAGTGTTTACAAAGCGAACGCGCAAAGACTAAGAAAGTGCATGTAAGTAAAACACGGAGAAAATAACATGGAGTTTTTCGACATAATCTACCTTTTTGAGCCGGAGTACATAGGCAATGATTCGAAGACGTGATTTGTTGTAGTAATGGGGAGTTCGGATCATTTTAGCGATTCGGACCTTTGAGTCTCGTTCAGCAAAATGAACAAATCTTTTTTCGAGTCATTTCGTTCATTTTAGCAAAATCAGCATCACGTGACAGCCCCATAAAATGTACGAATGACTCAAAAAACGTGAACTAATTCCTGTACAGAACCTAATAGCAAAGAGTATAGAAGTACCAAGAGGCGAAACTCTGTACTGATATGGGCAACAGTCTATAGATGGCGCTGCGGAGGCGTTGCCGCCATTTTGGACTGACACCTGCAAAAAGTGTGTAGAAGATGCGAGCGAGCAAGTGGCTGAAACGTAAGCAGTGTGCTGCAATAAACTGCAGCAATTATCAATCCACCAGGCATGATTTTGCGTTTCATCGGTTTCCAAGTGATCCACAAACGTAATAATAATAACAAGGGGAAATATTTTAACTATGAATTGATTTTACAGTGCATATTAAATTGTTAGCAGGACTGCTTGACATTAACATCCGCCAACTCTCCAAATGCAGGTTGATTTCAGCTGTAGCGGGTAGCACAGTCACTCCCACTGACCACTTTGGCGGGTTGAATTTTATATACAGTTAATACAGTTTTTTACAGACGCTAGGACACATTTCTCAATACTTAGGTCACTTTTGCAAAAAAAAAAAAAAAAAAATTCTCTCTCTTAATCTCTTCTAACACAATTGCCGGTGGTGGTTTTGATCTCTGTTGCTTATTTGATTTTGATCTATTACTATTTTCAGTTCAGTGTTCACTTAATACATGACAAATTACAGAGACCTCACAATAGTTGGAGTCCTTGAGACAATGGTTGCTAGGTGTTCATATTTTGTGATAAATTTGAACAGTTTTTTATGAATGTGTACCATTTTTTTATAAATGTATTTTTTAATAAAAAAAAATTACATTGTGAATAAATAAATTTGAGTGTGTCTGACTCTATCACTACCAAACATCGAATCTGGTTATTTCACTACATTAAGTTTTTAACTTAACAAGGAAAAAAATACAATAGAACATAGATATGGGTAAGTAAAGTGTTTGCAGTAATTGTATCGGTTTACTTGGTAAACAGTAAGCAGTATGAAACAGTCTAGTCAATTGGTGAAGGGGACCTGTCTATAATATTTAATTTAGATATAAATACATATATATACAAACTTTACATAAGTCATTGTAAGTTGGTCAAGCGCGACTGGCTCGTATTATTCTACGGCGTTTTGTGTAGGTGTCAGTCCAAAATGGCGGCAGCACAGTTATGTCATGGGCGGAACTGTTGCTATGGAGCGTTCTATTGAGTTTCGCCTCTTGGTACTTCTATACTCTTTGCTAATAGGATGTTGCGCATACGTGACTGAACGAATCACTCCCTGAGACGACTCATTCTTCCCGAGTCACATTAAAGATTTGCTCAGAATGAACGAATCATTCAAGATCGACCCGTGGACGCACATTCTAGCGCCTGTGCTACACAAGCTTTTCTGCTTAAAATGTACATACGTTTTTATTTTTCGAAAAAAAAATGAATCGTTTCGCTAAATAAGACCCTTCTTCCTCAGCTGGGATCATTTAGAGTCATTTGAAGCTGCATTTAAACTACGTTTTGGAAGTACAAAATCAGGGGCACAATTGAAGTCAACCTTAAACTTGAGAGTGTTGTCCAATATTACATTTGCTAATATATTTTTAATGTGTTTATTGTACATTTTGTCCTCAAATTGATGTGTTCAGGCAGGAAAAATGGGCATTAGGATTTGAGCAAGTTTGACAAGAACCAAATTGAATAACACTGATTAGTCTCTTCAGATTCCACTCGGCACCTGTTATGGGTAACATACAGACCACAGTGAACATTTAGTCCTCAAAGTTGATGTGTTAGAAGAGGAGTAAATGGGTAACTGTATAAAAGGTTTGAGTTAAGGATGTTCTGGGTTCATTCCAACTCCTTTGAACCCAAGGTACAACATGTACTTTGCCACTGCTATGCTGCAATAAACATCTTCATCAAGATCTTCAACATCCTCTTCACTTTTTCCTACAACTGGATCAGAGCATCTCCAAAACTGCAGTTCTTGTGGGGTGTTCCCGCTATGCAGTGGTCAGTATCTATCAAAAGTGGTCCAAGGAAGGAACAGTGGTGAACCGGTGACAGGGTCATGGGCGGCCAAGGTTCACTGATGCACGTGGGGAGTGAAGGCTGGTCCGTGTGATCCGATCCAACACACAAGCTAATGTAACTCAAATTTCTCAAGAGGTTAATGCTGGTTCTGATAAAAAAAAAAAAAACATAAAGCAGAGCACGTCTTCTGGAAAGTATTGACAGCACTTGACTTTCTCCACATTTTGTTATGTTACAGCCTTATTCCAAAATGGATTAAATTCATTATTTTCCTCAAGATTCTACAAGAAATATCCCATTACAATGTGAAAGAAGTTTGTTTGAAATTTTTGCAAATTAATTAAAAATAAAAACAGAAGAAGAAAAATCACATGTACATAAATATTCACAGCCTTTGCTCATATACTTTATTGAAGCACCTTTGGCACCAATTAAAACCTCAAGTCCTTTTGAGTTTGATGCTACAAGCTTGGCACAGCTATTGTTGGTCAGTTTCTCTCGTTCTTCTTTACAGGACAACTCACGCTCCATCAGGTTGGATGGATTTTCAGATCTCTCCAAAGATGTTCTGTCAGGTTCAAGTCTGGGTTCTGTCTGGGCCACTCAAGCACATTCACAGTGTTTCCAGTAGACACTCCTTTGTTATTCTTGACTGTGTGTTTAGGGTCGTTGTCCTGTTGAAAGAGGAACAATGTGTGTCTGTACTATAATGTATGTTTGCACGTTGCACTGAAAGTTCCTGTCGTCAAGTCTAACTTCCTTGTGTGTGCAAACATACTAATAAAGTATGTAATAAAGCAGTAAAGAAATAAAGCTGTTTAGGTTTGTCTAATGATTAACATTTTCAGCTTTCAAACCAAACCTATACTTTTCCAGTGTTATCACTGATATTCTTTATTGGGAGAGAAATATCAGCTCCGCTGCATTTGCACCTCACCACAGTTAAAATCACAACTCATTGCATATAATGACAAAAATACTTTTGCAGTTTTCTTGAAAGTCACTTAGATTTAAAGGTCCAGTGTGTAATATTTAGGATTATCTGTTGACAGAAAGGCAATATAATATACATAACTATGTTTTCAGTGGTGTATAAAGACCTTACATAATGAACAGTTATTTCATTGCCTTAGAATGAGTAATTTTTATCTACATACACTGCGGGTGCCCTTACGTGGAAGTTGCCAATTTGCACTGCCATGTTTCTACAGCAGCCCTAAATGGAAAAACTGCTCTACAGATGCTTTTTGTCATGTGAATAAAACACTGACACAATGATGAACAAGTAACAATAATTTTGCAAAAACATATAGGTTTTACTGAATAATTAAGTAAATATAATTTCTTAAAGAGCAGGTCATGTGAGTTTTCGAAACATATACATTTTGCAGTTTGTAACGTAGCTATCCTTCAATGTAAACAGTTGACAAAGTTTTTAATCAAAAAATTGCATGATAAATCAAGATACTGTCTCTCAAAAGAGAGTGGATTCTGAATCGCCTTAACAAGTCATCATATTTACGAATCTCCTACCTGTTACCGAAATACGTCTCTCTGTAAAATATTAGCATAATCCCTGCCTGCCCGCCAAATACAAACACTCTGACCTGCCCATAAACACGTCCACTAGTTAGTGTGTTTACATCATGTTGAGAAGACACTGAGTTCTGCGCTGTGAAAGCATGATTGTTTTGTTTTCATTGCCAAAGGTTGATAATGTGAAGTATCAGTAGTTAAATTTCACTTTTTCCACAAAACCACAGCAATACAATTCAAACCTTTTTTTGTTGTTGTTGTGTGCTCGTCAATTTACTGCTTCTTTAATCTTGTTTTCTTTACCTTGGTTGGCTTCTTTATTTGGACTAACAAGCATCACCAAACCACAACCTGTAGGTACGATTAATACATGTGTATATTTTCAAGTGAGTGATCAAAATGTCACGTTTTTTGTGTTAATGTGATGCATATTAAGTGCAGCTTTAGGTTTACAGGTCAACCACAATATTACTGTCTTACTGAAATACTTGATAATTCACTGTAAACCCACTATTCCCTAAGAATGTGTTGATGTCGAATGTGCAGATTGTCGTTGGTATTTCGTGGCAGTGGCAGTGAATGAAGAGGTATCATATTGATCACAAGTGCAGTATGGAGTACCGCAAGGCTTAGTACTAGGGCCATTACTTTTACACTTTACATGTTACCCTTGGGTGATATCATCAGGAAATATGGTGTTAGCTTTCACTGTTATGCTGATGATACTCAGCTCTATATTTCTTCATGGCTCGGTGAAACATACCAGTTTGAAAAACTAATGGATTGTGTAGTTGAGATAAAAACCTGGAGGCAAGTAATTTCTTGCAGCTAATTTCTGAAAAAAACAAAGGTGTTAGTTATTGGACCTAAAACCTCTGTGTGCAACAGCCTAAAACACTGTCTAATACTTGATGGCTGCTTTGTCAATTCTTCATCATCAGTTAGGAACCTAGGTGTGCTATTTGATAGCAATCTTTCCTTCGAAAACCACATCTCTTGCATTTGCAAAACCTCATTTTTCCATCTTAAAAATATATCTATATTACGACCTATGCTCTCAATGTCAAATGCCGAAAAGTTAATTTATGCGTTTATGACCTCAAGATTAGATTATTGTAATGCTTTATTGGGTGGTTGTTCTGCTCGCTTAATAAATAAACTCCAGCTGGTCCAAAATGCAGCAGCTAGAGTTCTTACTAGAACCAAAAAGTATGATCATATTAGCCCGGTTCTGTCAACACTGCACTGACTCCCTATTAAACATCGTATAGATTTTAAAATCTTGCTAATTACTTATAAAGCCCTGAATGGTTTAGCTCCTCAGTACCTGAGTGAGCTCTTATCGCATTATAGACCCTCACGTCCACTGCTTTCTCAAAACTCTGGCAATTTGATAATACCTATAATATCAAAATCAACAGAGGGCAGCAGATCATTTTCTTATGTAGCGTCCAAATTCTGGAACAATCTACCCTACAATGTTCGGGACGCACTCTGTCAGTTTAAATCTAGATTAAAGACCCATCTCTTTAACCTGGTTTACACATAACACATTAACACATTTCTATAATCCAAATCCGTTAAAGGATTGTTAGGCTGCATTAATTAGGTCAACTGGAACCGGGAACACTTCTCATAACACCTGATGAAGAATAAATGATAAGAGGAATGGCATCTACGCTAATATTAGTCTGTTTCTTTCTTATTCTGAGGTCACTGTAGCCACCAGATTCAGTCTGTATCCAGATCAGATGGTCACTGCAGTCCCCCGGATCCAGTCCGTCCGTACCCAGCCCAGATGGTGGATCAACACCTAGAGACGACCTCTACATCCCTGAATGTCAGCGGGGACCATGTCAACTAGATGAGCCCCAGAGACCATCAATGAGGAACTTATCACCTAGTCGGCCATCAACGCAAGACCACGGGAACCAGATGAGTCCTCTGCAATCTGACTTTGCTGCAACATGGAACTTTTGCATTATTGACACATTATTGTCCTATTTAATACTATGTGAACATGAGATCCATCAGCAGCTCCAATAACTTAAAGAAAGCACACAATCCTCATAAAAGTGGCTTATTTTTGCAGCATGGTTTGACCGTCAGTTGGAAAGTCAATGAACTGCCATATAGTAGTGAACGAGAAAAAAAAAATGTTACTGATTTTGTAAGCCTATTTGCTTGGAGTCAGTCGCTCTATTTCTGATAATAATGTAATGAAACAAGCCAAATTGTGCAGTCACAATTTTTGGCCATGTTGTCATACATAGAAATTATGAACACATGCAAAAACAAGAGAAGACCAACAAAATATTAATAACTGATTCAATGTTGCCAATTTACTGATAAGTGTTTAGTGACTTCCTCACCCTTTTTGAGACTTTATTCAAAAGCCTGTAGTAACAACATCAATTTCTTGGACAAACCTTATTTAGATTACAACACTCTCCCACTGATATATTTATATTTATATAGATCAGTGAACTCACCGTTATGAGCTCATCCTCTTCAGCTACATTTAGAGACTGTTTAAGCTACTTTCAAGCTACACGGTTGCTAGGGTGTTTTGAGTGGTTGCTAGGCACTTGCTGTGTGGTTGCTAGGGTGTTATGGGCAGGGATTCATGACACATCATTGTTTCTCATTGCTCAGATATGATTCAACAGATTTATTTTAACCCTTCAAACGTTGAAAAACAAAAAATCTTTTTTAAAGATGAATAAATTTACATGTTTTCTGATCTGATATTCAGATCAACAGTCTCTTACTCATGTGATTAAATATTGAATCATGATGAAAGATGAAAGCAGGAAGATCCAGATCTACAGGAGTAACAATTACTGACTATTGATCTCTAAGATCCTCAGAGAGGAAGCATAATAACACCTGAAGAATGGAAAGAGAGTGTTAGTGAAGGTGGTTGTGAATGTGTGTAGATGTGTGTTAGTTACAGGATCAGAGAATGACACCGTTCCTCTGTCATAGTCCAGATTCACTCTCACACGATCAAGATTCTGTTTAACACCAAAACCAGAACCTGGAGACCATCCGTACCACAAACACCAGACATCAGTCTTAAAGAAATCAAGTCCCTTCCTCTGGTTTGATGCTGTAGTTACTCCAACACTCCAGACTGAAGTCTGTTTAAACTCCACATCCCAGCAGTGTGTTCCTGAGTTAAAACCCTCTGAACCCAGAACACAGAGATGACAGTCAAATCTCTCTGGATTATCAGGAACAGGTTCATTGCTCTCGCTCCATCTAACACTGGTCAGATCATCAGACACAATGAGAAATACATGAGCCGTGTTTGGATCCAGAATCACAGGAGCTGATGAGACACAATCAGCAGATGCTGTTATTCTGATGTTCATATAATGACCAAGAGTGAACCAAACACAGATGATTATGAATTATGACACTCGTCCTGTTGATCAAACACATCAGACATTTTCCTCTCATCACTGTCAGTCATTCTCTGTGTGATTTATCAATACTGAAAGTTAAATCAGAAACTGAATGATCACATACTGAAAAGATATTCATTTGATTTATGCTGTCATTTATATTCAATTATAGTGAGAAGCTACTTTTAATACAGAATATTACCTTTGTACAGAACTTTACACAGTGCTGTCATATTCAAATCAGATAAACTATAACAGTACAGAAGAAATAAAGTTTATATCTGTAATTTTTATCAGTGTTTCTCTCATGTGAATCAAAGCTCTGCTCATTTAATAAAAACAAATACACAGTAGGTATTATTCCACAGTAATGCAATCAAATAATACTCTTGCTGATATCGTTAACAAAAGCTACAACTAAAATTATTATTATTATTATTTTACATTAAAATAAAGGTTAAAACAAATAATCACTAAATGAAAATCTAACAATTAAAATTACATGCAAATTAGAAAAGTTGTTTTGGCAACTAATTTAAATAAATTAACTTGAAGTACTAAATAACTAAAACTGAAATAAAATTATTTATAGTTTTACATATTAAATTTAAAGCTAAAATGTAAAAGTAAACCCTAATTTAAAATATAAATAAAACAACAAAAGTATATAAACAGTATTACATAGTCAGTATAGTCATCGCTGTCATTTTGATCAAAGATTTATCTTTAAAACCGCTAAAATCACTTTTGTGCTGAAATGTGTAAATATTCCCCATCATGCATCATTTCCAGTGTGTGTGTGTGTGTGTGTGAGCTCAGATGTTTCGCAGTCAGACTCACTGTTCTGGACGATGTCCTGCATGTTCTTCCAGACTCTGAACGGCAGGTTGCCCAAGTAACGTGGCACATGAATCAAAGCTCCAGAAGGCGTCTGTGGATCCGGCTGTGAGATCTGGACTCTGGAAGAACATTCAGGAGTCAGAACTGCAGCGGCTTTAGATCAGAAGCAGAGAGACCAGAGACACCAGCAGATCACTCACCTTTCCATTGAGACTGGAAACTCCTGCAGAACAAACACACCATTGATCATCAACAACTCAATCAATCATCAATCAATCAATCAATCATCTGAAATCAGACCTTTAGAAAGCAGACATCACTGGCTTTCATCATCTCCTCCGTGTCTTTGATTGTGTGTGAAAGAGCTGAGATGTGTCTGTTGATCTCCTCCAGCTTCTCCTTCATCATCTGCTTCTTCTGCTCCTCTTCCTCCCTCAGTGCAGTGATTGTAGCTTCTTCTTCATCTCTGAGAAACTGATGAAGCTTCTCAAACTGCTGTTTAATCTGACGCTCTGTGTGCTCAGCTTGAAACTGATATCAAACCACATTCACTTCAGTCATCTCCATCAACACACATCAACACAATCACATCATTCAGATCTGAGATAAACTCAGATACAGACATATAACGGATCCAGAAGCAGATTGATGATCGTCATTTACAAAAATTATCAACTGTCCATTATATTAAATATATCAGATCATAACTGTATATAGTGATCCTACAGCTGTAATGAAAATGACTCTGATTCTGTTTCCTCACCTTGATGTGTTGAACTGTTTTCTCAAACTCTTCTTTTATTTCTTCATTGAGCTGAAGTTTCTCCTGTAATGATTTCAGTGCTGTATTGAGCTCCTCCTAAAATTAAACAAAATAAAATGACATAAAACACCAGATTAGAGTGAAAAAAGAAGAGAAGATGATACAGTGATATGATCACATAATGCAGTGCAAAAGTTTTTGCCCCATCCTGATTTCTTCTGTTTTTGTGAACATCTCATGCTAAATTAATTCAGAAGTAATTACAGTTTGTAAAAGGAAACGTTATTTATTGAAGCAAAATGCTTATCCAATACCAACTGAGCCTGTGTGAAAATGTATTTGCCCCCATAGTTACTGATTCACCAAATCTGTGAAACTGCACTGATAATGGGGTTCAGATCACTGCAGTCTTGGGCCCGTATTCACAAAAAAATTGATCTTACCACTAAGAGTTCTCCTAAATAGAAGTAAAAGTTTTTAGCTAAGAGTTTTCTCTTAGTCCCATTAAAAACCGCATTCTGGGGTGTAAAATACACAGTTTTTGTTGGGGTTCCGCTGGTAAATTTACATTCCAGGGGCTAAAAATAACATTATTGGGGTTGTTTCAACCCGCAGAAATCAAAAACAACCGCTCAACTATGTACTCAGATACTCCTCTCTGTGCCAATCATGACAGACTTAGCCAGCTGACCAATCAGAGCAGAATAGGTTTATGAAAGTGAGGAGTTTACAGACCTTGTGCTCAAAGCTAAAAGTCATTGAGAAATGACTCTATGTATAAATGTATATTCTGAGAAAATTACGATGTTTTCTGACTTTAGATGTATTTAAACCTGTTGTAGCGGAAACATATGACCTGGGCCCGTATATATAAAACTTCTCAGAAATGCTCTTAAAAATGGTCTTAAGCTTTGAATTAAGTGTCAAAAAATTCTTAGTTAAAATTAGGACTTTTCTAAGAGTAGGAGACTTTTATAAAGAAGCTAAAAGCAGCTTTCAGTGAAGTCTACATCTGATTCTTAAGTATTTGAGAGGAAACTTCAGTGTTGTGAACTAAGGTCTACAATGATGTCAACCCAAAATTGCCGCCCTTGACCTCTGAAACAGCCAATAGTGATTCACAGCCGCACACCACCAAACATTTGATGTGACTACAATAAAGTAATTTAAGTAAGACGCTATTTAATATTTCAATGTATTTTTAATGGTTTGCATTGTGCAAAATTATCACAAATTATTATTCATGTTTTGAAATCCTTTTTTACTGGTGTGTCTCCTCATTTACAGCTGGAACAATAATGTGAACATGAGATCCATCAGCAGCTCCAATAACTCCAAGAAAGCCCACAATCCTCATAAAAGTGGCTTGTTTTTGCAGCATGGTTTCACCGTCAGTTTTCAGTTGGAAAGTGTAAGCCTATCTGCTTGGAGTCAATTGTTTTATTTCTGATAATAATGTAATGAAACAAGCCAAATTGTGCAGTCACAATTTTTGGCCATGCTGTCATACAAAGAAATTATGAACACATCCAAAAACAAGAGCAGACCAACAAAATATTAATAACTGATTTTGTAGTCGATGTTGCAAATTTAGTGATAAGTGTTTAGTGACTTCCTCACCCTTTTTGAGACTTTATTCAAAAGCCTGTAGTAACAAAATCAATTTCTTGGACAAACCTTATTTAGATTACAACACTCTCCCACTGATATATTTATATTTATATTTATATTTCATTGAATTTCACCATTTTATGACAGTGAACTCTTCAGCTACATTTAGAGACTGTTTAAGCTACTTTCAAGCTACACGGTTGCTAGGGTGTTTTGAGTGGTTGCTAGGCACTTGCTGTGTAGTTGCTAGGGTGTTATGGGCAGGGATTCATGACACATCATTGTTTCTCATTGCTCAGATATGATTCACATGATTTATTTTAACCCTTCAAATGTTGAAAAACAAAAAATCATTTTTAAAGATGAATAAATTTACATGTTTTCTGATCTGATATTCAGATCAACAGTCTCTTACTCATGTGATTAAATATTGAATCATGATGAAAGATGAAAGCAGGAAGATCCAGACCTACAGGAGTAATGATTACTGACTATTGATCTCTAAGATCCTCAGAGAGGAAGAATAATAACACCTGAAGAATGGTGTGAGTGTGTGAGTGAAGGTGGTTGTGAATGTGTGTAGATGTGTGTTAGTTACAGGATCAGAGAATGACACCGTTCCTCTGTCATAGTCCAGATTCACTCTCACATGATCAAGATTCTGTTTAACACCAAAACCAGAACCTGGAGACCATCCGTACCACAAACACCAGACATCAGTCTTACAGAAATCAAGTCCCTTCCTCTGGTTTGATGCTGTAGTTACTCCAAGACTCCAGACTGAACTCTGTTCAAGATCCACATCCCAGCAGTGTGTTCCTGAGTTAAAACCCTCTGAACCCAAAACACAGAGATGACAGTCAAATCTCTCTGGATTATCAGGAACAGGTTCATTGCTCTCGCTCCATCTAACACTGGTCAGATCATCAGACACAACAAGAAATACATGAGCCGTGTTTGGATCCAGAATCACAGGAGCTGATGAGACACAATCAACAGATGCTGTTATTCTGATGTTCATATAATGATCAAGAGTGAACCAAACACAGATGATTATGAATTATGACACTCGTCCTGTTGATCAAACACATCAGACATTTTCCTCTCATCACTGTCAGTCATTCTCTGTGTGATTTATCAATACTGAAAGTGAAATTAGAAACACTGAATGATCAAATACTGAAAGGTTATTCATTTGATTTATGATGTCATTTGTATTTAATTATAGTGAGAAGCTGCTTTTAATACAAAATGTTGCCTTTGTACAGAACTTTACACAGTGCTGTCATATTCAAATCATATAAACTATAAAAATATAGAAGAAATGAAGTTTATATCTATATAATTTTTATCAGTATTTCTCTAATGTGAATCAAAGCTCTGCTCATTTAATAAAAACAAATACACAGTAGGTATTATTCCACAGTAATGCAATCAAATAATAATCTTGCTGATATTGTTAACAAAAGCTACAACTAAAATTATTATTATTATTATTATTATTATTTTACATTAAAATAAAGGTTAAAACAAATAATCATTAAATGAAAATCTGACAATTAAAATTAAATGCAAATTAGAAAAGTTGTTTTGGCAACTAATTTAAATAAATTAACTTGAAGTACTAAATAACTAAAACTGAAATAAAATTATTTATAGTTTTACATATTAAATTTAAAGCTAAAATGTAAAAATAAACCCTAATTTAAAATATAAATAAAACAACAAAAGTATATAAACAGTATACAGTACATAGTCAGTATAGTCATCACTGTCATTTTGATCAAAGATTTATCTTAAAAACAGCTGAAATCATTTTTGTGTCTTTCATTACACTGAAAATGAAAGCACATTGAATTCTGGGATTCATTATTCCTAAAAGTGATCTGCTGATTTTGGTGCAGTAGATCATCTGTTTATTCACACATAATGCTGAAATCTGTCAATATTCCCCATCATGCACCATTTCCAGTGTGTGTGTGTGAGCTCAGATGTTCTGCAGTCAGACTCACTGTTCTGGACGATGTCCTGCATCTTCTTCCAGACTCTGAACGGCAGGTTGCCCAAGTAACGTGGCACATGAATCAAAGCTCCAGAAGGCGTCTGTGGATCCGGCTGTGAGATCTGGACTCTGGAAGAACATTCAGGAGTCAGAACTGCAGTGGATTTGGATCAGAAGCAAAGAGACCAGAGACACCAGCAGATCACTCACCTTTCCATTGAGACTGGAAACTCCTGCAGAACAAACACACCATTGATCATCAACAACTCAATCAATCAATCAATGAATGATCTGAAATCAGACCTTTAGAAAGCAGACATCACTGGCTTTTATCATCTCCTCCGTGTCTTTGATTGTGTGTGAAAGAGCTGAGATGTGTCTGTTGATCTCCTCCAGCTTCTCCTTCATCATCTGCTTCTTCTGCTCCTCTTCCTCCCTCAGTGCAGTGATTGTAGCTTCTTCTTCATCTCTGAGAAACTGATGAAGCTTCTCAAACTGCTGTTTAATCTGACGCTCTGTGTGCTCAGCTTGAGACTGAAATCAAACCACATTCACTTCAATCATCTCCATCAACACACATCAACACAATCACATCATTCAGATCTGAGATAAACTCAGATACAGACATATAACGCATCCAGAATCAGATTGATGATCATCATTTACAAAAATAATCAGCTGGAGTCCGTTATATTAAATATATCAGATCATAACTGTATATAGTGATCCTACAGCTGTAATGAAAATGACTCTGATTTTGTTTCCTCACCTTGATGTGTTGAACTGTTTTCTCAAACTCTCCTTTCATTGTTTCATTGTGTTTTAGTTTCTCCTGTAATGATTTCAGTGCTGTATTGAGCTCCTCCTAAAATTAAACAAAATAAAAATACATAAAACACCAGATTAGAGTGAAAAAAGAAGAGACGACAATACAGTGATATGATCATATAATACAGTGCCAAAGTTTTTGCCCCCATCCTGATTTCTTGTTTTTGTGAACATCTCATGCTAAATTAATTCAGAAGTAATTACAGTTTGTAAAAGGAAACGTTATTTATTGAAGCAAAATGCTTATCCAATACCAACTGAGCCTGTGTGAAAAAGTATTTGCCCCCATAGTTACTGATTCACCAAATCTGTGAAACTGCACTGATAATGGGGTTCAGATCACTGTCCTGGGCCCATATTCACAAAACATTTTATCTTACCACTAAGAGTTCTCCTAAATTGCAGTACAATTTTTTAGCTAAGAGTTTTCTCTTAAAACCTATTAACAAAGCTGCTGAGACAAACTTTTACTAAGGAATAGAGAGAAATCTTAAGCTAAGAGTAAGGGCGGGTTGACCTTGATACTAATGATGATGTCAGCATGCTAACTAACCATGCACACAGTGATTGGCTGATAGGGGAGGGGTCTCTGTCAGACATTTATTAATAGAAATATTGTTGTAAATGTTGCCATATTCAAATAAAGTTTTAAAGTTTTTTTTTTTTTTTTTTAAATGTTGCCACATTCAAATAATGAATTTACAGTTGCGCTGTATGTCGGCGTACTAACCACTAGGCTATTGGCACCGACGTAAACATCTTTTTTGTTAACAGAATAGAATAATCATGATAGTGAGATACGCAAACGTAAAAAACCAAACTGGATGCAAGAACAGCCGTTACTTCTTGCCCAACGTATTAATAAAAACAAGGATATAATCAAAGGAAAATTTGGAGCTGGGATAACCTCGAAGACTAAAAAAGTTGTGTGGGAATATGTGTGCAAATGAATGTGCAAATAAATGCAGAGTGTTTCTAAAAAGTTTAAGTTCCGAGGCAAATTGCCAGCAACAGCAATAATAGGATAGTTGGGATTTGATCTTAGTGATTTAAGCCTGATTTAGGCTGATTTATACTCGACGCGTTCCTCTGCACCGCAAGCCTGTGCTGACTGCGCGTGCACATCACCAAATTCTGGGCCCCTATTTCCAAAACATATTAAGGCTAAAAGTAGCCTATCTAATAACTTACCGATTTAGGAGAACATCTTAAAAATAATGGGCGTGTCAATCTAATCACTGCATATGGTAGATAAAGCTTTAATAAAAAAAAAAAAAACAAAATGTTAAATCAACAAGGTAACATGGCATAAAAAGCATAAAAACAACATTAAAAAATCAAGTTACGTAACACAAACGGATATAAATTATGTTGAAAGAACATAATAAAAACACGTGCAACCGATGTACATATTTTTTTATGTTAATCTAACAGATTTTTTTTTTTCAGTGCTATGTAATTTAACAGATATATGCTGCTAAATTACAGTTGTATACTGTAGATGACAAAACGGCATTTTGCTGTTAATTTCAAAAACAGTAGCACACTGTATTTTTACAGTATAATGCTGGCAACCACAGCTGCCAGTAGATTACCGTTTTTTTACAGGGAAATTTTTTACAGTGTAATTTTTGTTCTAGGAGTATTTCACAAAGTGTTTTAGCACTAAAACTAGCACCTAAATCTGTGAAATGTTAGGAGTAGTGGAGAGGACTCCTAAGTCAATAATATCAAGTCCTAAACCTATCCTAAAATGGCTGTTGCCGGCTATCTGCCTCGGAACAGAAACATTTTAGAAACATTTGACTTTGATTAAGAAGGTCTCGTCTTAATTGCGAAGATATTATGACTGTTGCAGAACTTGTCAGGGACGCAGTCACTTCACCAACAAATAGAAACAACCCAATAACGCCACTGATCAAGATTTTGACAAACCTACGGAATGCCACCTCCTTATGAATGAAATAAATATTTTAATGAGGCTAAGGATTTTAATCTGCAATAGCATAACAAGGTTACATGAAATCATTATTGTCAACTTGAAAATAATGTCCATTTACCTGTAGCAGTTGTTTGTCGCTTGAATTCTGCGATCTCTGCCCTTGCCTGACTTTGCAAAGAATACCAGCGCTTTTCACAGTCATCTTTGCTTCTGGACAAAAGTGGGAAAGCTGCATTTATTTGCACACATATATTTTCCCACACATCTTTTTTAGTTTTTGAGGTTATCCCAACTCCAAATTTTCCCTTGATTATATCCTTGTTTTCATGAACAATTTGGGCAAGGAGTTGTTCTTGCGTCCAATTTGGTTTTCTTTTACGTTTACATGCCTTACTATCAGCCATTATTCTACTTTGTTAATTAAAAGGCTGTTATATCCGCTAACTGTATACGAGGAGCACACATGTAAGAGGCTGAAGATATATATAATTAGTGACACTTAGTCTGCATTTTAAAATCTTTATCTGAATATGGCAACATTTTTATTTTAAAACCTTTGAATATGGTAACATAATACTGCACTTTACAATATTTCTATGAATACATTTTAGTAAGTATGTCGACATCATTAGCAATGAGGTCAACCCGCCCTTACTCTTAGCTTAAGATTTCTCTCTATTCCTTAAAAAAAAGTTTGTCTCAGCAGCTTTGTGAATAGGTTTTAGGAGAAAACTCTTAGCTAAAAACTTTTACTGCTATTTAGGAGAACTTTTAGTGGTAAGAAAATATTTTGTGGTTACAGGTTCTGATCATGTGTACATAATGTACTGCCATTAACTGCCATTAAACTCGTTTTTAACATGATTTTATTCTTACAAGTACTACAATGATGTTATTAGCGCCGAGATAAATCATATCAGTGAATAAATACATAGATATGCATTAGTTATTCGTAATCCCAAATAGTCTAGTGGTAGAATTTTCGTCAAATGAGTTAGAGGTTTTGGGTTCTAGTCCGCCGTCGCATGAATCTTTCCCCCCTTATTAAAATCAAATATGTTCATCAGTGATCCTATATCAAGAGGGACACATTAGTGTGTGCGTGTGTGTTTTTTTTTTAATAACCGGAATGAATAGATAGTCTCCGCAACATATAGTCAGTGAAAAACTTCCGTCAAAAAAAAAAAATAAAAATAAAAATACAGATTCCATCGTCAGCATTTAACAGAAAGGAATGTTTCATCAGCATTAGGCAAGTCCGTGCCACGAGATGTTCAGAAAAGTGGTGGGGACATTATCTAGCCTTGCAAAAAGTGTCCCACCCGTAAAAGTAATGTGAAACAACATTAACACAAGCAATTATGAGAAATATTTTTATTACAGCAGTCTTCAACAGTAAAACCAACACAATACAAGTGTTAAAATGTACAGTTTCACAAACTTTCTTGCAAAAGTTTTCGTCCTTTACAACGCTGGTCGCGATTTCTCTCCAAGAGTTATTTGCCATCTGACTATTTCTATGGTCACGCATTGAGATGTTTGTACAGGCGTACCTGTTCAGCCAAAACAGATTTAAAATTGTTCATTTCCAATGCGGTGACACGTGAACAGTTAACTCTAGATGTCGTGCACACCACCACGCGAAATGGTTGGTTCCACAAACCCAAGCGACCTTGCGGACGCGTCGAGTATAAATCAGCCTTTACGTTGCACAGATTTTAAAGCTAGTTTTAGCGATAAAACGCTCTGTGAAATACTCTTAGAGCAAAAACTCAAAAGTCCTAAATATGAGCTACTTTTAGCCTAAAGTTTTGTGAATACGGGCCCTGATCAATCAAATCAACATTTAAATAGGACTTTTCAACAGCATAAAGTTTGAAAAAAAACTCATTTGTCTTACCTTATATGATGAAACCACTTCATCGATTGGTCTGATTGTGTGATTGACGTGTTTCCGCGACTCTCTGCACACTAAACACAGCGGCTGTTTGTCCTCCAGACAGAAGAGTTTGAGTTTCTCACTGTGTAAACTGCAGATCTCCTCAGATCCTGATGAACGACTCTCATTTCTCTTCATGAACGACTCACACAATTTTTTTAACACACGATTAGGAGGAAGATCTTCTTTTGAGGATCTTCTCCTGCAGACAGGACACTCCTGAGTTTTCTTGGTTCTCCAGAACTGTTGAAGACACTCTTTACAGACACTGTGACTACATGATAAAAAAACAGGATTCTTGAAGATTTCACAGCACACGGGACAAGAAAGCTCTTCTACAGATAGTGAATCCATTTTCACAGTTTGAGCTCCAGCAGTCCAAACTTTATTTTCACTTTCTGAACGACGGTTTCAAAAATGAATGATAAAGATGTGCTCTGTTCATGAACAAACGTCCCAAAAATCCTTAAAGTGTTTCTCTTTGTTCTTCACCGATTCTTTGTTTTCTTTAGTAACGACAGAAGAGAGAATGACAGAAAGGAGAAATAATGAGTCTCTTCCTGGTGAGTGTTTTAAGAGGGAGGAGTTTCTGATCACCTTTGGGTGTGTTCAAACAGGTCATGTATATGTAAATCTGATATGTGATATATGGCCATATATGGCCAAATATATATAAAACAATAGTTAAAATATGTGAAAACCAGTCAAAAGTTTTTTTTTTTATTATTATTTATTTCTTTATTTAGATTTATACATCATCTGAAAGCTTTCCATTGATGTATGGTTTGTTAAGATAGGATAATATTTGGCTGAGATACAAATATTTGAAAAAAATCTGAGGGTGCCAAAAATAAATAAATAAATAAATACATACATACCTGAGAAAATTGGCTTTAAAGTTGTCCAAATTAAGTTCTTAGCAATGCATATTAGTAATCAAAAATTAAATTTTGATATATTTACAGTAGGAAATTTCCAAAATATCTTCATGGAACATGA
The DNA here is from genome assembly GCF_022985175.1 of Labeo rohita. NCBI lineage: Eukaryota > Metazoa > Chordata > Actinopteri > Cypriniformes > Cyprinidae > Labeo > Labeo rohita. Next base: position 5,348 of record NW_026129553.1, on the reverse strand, counting down.
TCTTTACTTAAAATCCTAATGATTTTTTGGCATAGAAGAAAAATTTATCATGTTGATCTATACAATGTATTGTTGGCTATTGCTACAAAACACCTGTGCTACTTAGGACTGGTTTTGTGGTCCAGGGTCACATATTGGTTTTACTGAATAATTAAGTAAATATAATTTCTTAATTTTCTATTGTAAAGAAACATCATTGCTTGACTGTCTCTCTGCTGTCTCAGATGTTGATATCTTTGTTCTGTGTCGGCCACTGTCTCTTCTCATGCACCAGAGATTTTATGACTATATGGAGATGAGAGGGTCTGTATTACTTACTATTGGAGAAAGTGTAACTTGGATCATGTGAGGCAACTCAACCAATCAGCAGTAAGATCCATGGCCAATATTCACAGCTCACTGTGTAACAAAACACATTTCACATGCCTCAAAATGAAGGAACAAGACACACACACACAAGGAGAGAGCTAGGGTATATAAGCATCAGTTTACAGATCTTACACAAATATTTACCTTACATATGATATTACAATGAAATGCAGGTAAGCACCATTAAATAATTTTACTTTTGAAAATGCTAAAAAGGAGCATATATTAACCATTTAATCACTTTTTATATTTGGACATCACATCTATACAGTCTGTTCAAGGACTATAAAAAGAGGTTTGCCTTTCGTAAACTTGCCTTTATGAATGTACAATTTAGGTCAAAATAAAATAAAATTTGTAATAAAACAAGCATCCTTTAAAGAGCGATCTTTAATATAATAACCCAAAATCACATGTTTATAAGATAAGCAATGAAAACTTTCACATTATTCCAAAAATTCTGGGTATATTGACATTATTTCAGTGGAGCATTTAACAAAAACAGCATTTTAGATTAGTATCAATTTTACATTTTTGTAGAAGATTTTTTGTAGGTTAAACTCTGTGGATTAATTTAAATGAGATTTCCTTAACCTTATTTGTAAGGAGAAATTTTTAAGGCAATGACCAAACTTGAGACCAATTTAAATTATTAAAGATATTGTTCCAGTAGAAAATAACAGAAGGTGATGAAATACTCTAAAAAAAAAAAAAACAAAAAAAAAACAAGGATCTTTTTATAGTTTAGGTTTAAACCCAGAGAAACAGATTGAGCCAACTGAGGTATGTTCAGGTCTAGGAGGACAGACATAAAGTGCTGTTGTACAAGTGCTGCTTTTACCTGCTGGTATGGTCCTAGTAAGCACCTTAAATTCTTTTAATGTAACAGGTTTATTGTATCTTGTCATAAAGTCTTCAAACATAAGTAAAGTCGCTTCATTATTGAATAACTGTCTCAATAACAACCCGTTACTAAACCAAAAAAGTTGGTAGGAAAAACAAAGACTTATTTTTATATAAAATATTGGCATTATTCCAGATTAGAAAACTTTGAGGGGAAAAGTTGTTTATAAATAAGACTCCAGGTAGCAGGTACTTGTTGGTAAAATTTATAAAGTTTTTCTATTTTAGAATTACACATTAAAATAAATTCTAACCCACCCAAATGAGAGAAAATAAACCGAGGAACATTAAAACTGTTCTTATGATTACTTATAGGATGATACAACATAGTATAAGGTTTTACTTATAATGCATTATTCATTCATTATAATGCCTTAAGAATACCGCAGGGGTGGAGAATATTGTACAGTAAAAAAACGGCAGCAGTGGTTGCCAGAATGCAACCGTAAAAAAAGATGGTAGTGTGACGCGGTTATGGACGAATCATGAGATGTTGGATCCATATGCAACAGCTTTATTAAATCCAGCAGAGTAAACAGACGTAAGTCAACAACGGCAGACAGTTGTGGTGAAGGCAAGTCCAAAGGGATAGTGATAGTCCATGCACAAGGTCGGGGCCGGCAGCGAGCAAACACAATAATCCAAGAGAATAGCGCGGGTCGACAAAAGGCAGGCGGCAAAGGTTCACACACAACGTAAACAGTCCGGTTGGCAACAGTAAGGCAGTCCGATAAGAAAACGCTCAGGATTGAAGGCATAACCAAACAAAACTTCGCGACAAGCGTGCCAAAGCGGCACGCTGAAATGGCCGCCAGAGGGGAAGTAAACTGAGAGACCCGGAACCGGAAGTGGTGAGCCCCAGGCACGGGATGATGGGAAATGTAGTTAAAATTCTGGTGAAAGCTCCCGCTGGTGCGGGACAGGGGGGAGCCACAGAGACCGCGTTGGTGACAGACCCCCCCCCCCGCGAGCGCCTCCTGGCACGAGGAGGCAACCGACGCCGGGGCCTTCCCCTTCCACGGGGGCCTGGCCGATCTGGGTGAGTAGAGTGGAAATCAGCAGTGAGAGACGGATCCAAGATGTCCTCCGCGGGCACCCAGGACCGCTCCTCGGGGCCGTAGTCCTCCCAGTCGACCAGGTACTGTAGGCGACCGTTCCGGCGTCAGGAGTCCAGGATAGTATTGACTCGGTAGGCCTCCTCGCCATCGATGATCAGGGGGGGCAGGTCTCTGTGCGGCGGTCTTGTCTAGGATCTCCGCCCCTCCTGGGCGACCAGCGGGCTTTAACAGAGAGACATGGAATGTGGGTGAGATTCGGTATTCTGAATGACACAGGAGTAATTTGACGGATTATCTTGAATTGACCCACGTACCTGGGGCTTAGCTTTTTGCAGGGCAGATGAAGGCACAGATCCCGGGTCGAGAGCCAGACCCATTGCCCGGGCTCGTAGGGTGGATTGGGACGGCGACGGCGATCAGCCTGTGTCTGATTGCGACGAACCGCCCTCTGAAGGTGGACGTGGGCCCGGTTCCAGGTCGCCTCGCTCTGACCGTGGGTAGATCTGAGGGTTCCCCTGACCAAGGGAACAGGGGGGGTTGGAAGCCTAGAATGCACTGAAAAGGAGTCAGGTTAGTAGAGGGTTTAAGAATAGAGTTCTGGGCGTATTCGGCCCAGAGAAGGAAACGGCTCCAGTCCTCTTGATGTTCTTGACAGTAGGAGCGTAAGAAGCGGGTCAACTCCTGGTTCAGCCTCTCCACCTGTCCGTTAGCCTCTGGGTGGTATCCCGACGTGAGGCTGACGTTGACACCCAGGAGGTGGAAGAAACTGGACCACAAACGTGAGGTAAACTGAGGGCCGTGGTCAGACACGATGTCCTCCGGGAGACCATAAAACCTGAATACAGAGTTACAAAGTACTTCGGCTGTCTCCAGGGTGGTGGGAAGCTTCGGGAGGGGGATGAAGCGGCAGCCTTTAGAGAATCTGTCCACCACTGACAGGATGGTAGTGTGGCCCTGGGACGGGGGTAGGTCCGTGACAAAGTCCACCGCTATGTGCGACCAGGGGCGCTTGGGAACCGGTAGAGGTTGTAGTAAGCCGGCGGGCAGTTGACGGGGAGTCTTGGAAGTGCTGCAGATGACACAGTTCCTTACAAAAGCGGCGGTATCCGAGCGTAGAGTGGGCCACCAGAAACGATTGCGAAGGAGGTGAATGGTAGCCTCTATCCCGGGGTGACCGGAGCCCTGGGCGGAGTCTTCGGAGCTGGATGAATGCAGTGCTGCTGGCAGTATGGTGACCAGTGAGTGATTATACCTCCCGCCCAGGAGATGGTTGGTTCATGACGGTTCAGCCAGGGGAAGCCCAGGATGATAGGTGACTGTGGTGAGGGGATAATGAAAAATCAGATGGTCTCTTGATGGTTGGGTTCTAATCGGAGGATGAGATCGCTGGTGGTGTGATCGATGCGGCCGGATCCTAGTGGTCTCCCGTCGAGGGCGGCCACTGACACAGGAGAAACACACGAGAGAGTGGGTAGTTGGTTAGATCTCACAAAATCCTCATCTATGAAGTTGCCGGCAGCACCGGAGTCAATCAAAGCGATAGTCTTGATAGATATGCCGTCAGAAATGAGTAGCACAGGAATTTCACACCGGTTCAAACAAGATCTGATCTCACTCACCGAGGTAGGAGGTCGCGGTGGTCGTGTGGGACAGGTGGCCCGGATGTGTCCCGCTTGTCCGCAGTATAAGCAGAGGTTGTTTCGGATCCTGCGCTCCCTCTCCTCGATGGTGACCTTGGTGGTTCCCAGCTGCATGGGCTCGGGGGTTGACGTGGTAGAAGGTTGAGTTGGTAATGGGGTGGTGAAAGGCCGGTTGGGTTTGCGAAAGCGCATCACGTTGTCGATCCGGATGGACAGATCAATATACTGATTGAGTGTGAGGCCCTCGTCCCTGCAGGCCAGCTCCACCTGCAGGTCGGAATTTAGCCCCCGGCGGTAATGGAGCTTGAGGGGACCATCGTTCCATCCACTTTGCGCCACCAGCGTGCGGAAATCCAGGGCGTAGTCAGCGGCGGTGCGACGGCCCTGCCGCAGTGCAACGATCTGCTCTCCAGCCTCGCTGCTCTCTGGACTTGGCTGAAACACCTCCTTAAAGCTCTGGAGGAAAGTGGCGAACGTGGGGTAGGTGGATTGGCCCAGGTCTCAGACCGCGGTGGCCCACTCCAGTGCCTTTCCGGTGAGGAGAGAACACACGAAAGCTATCTTGCTCTCGTCCGTAGCATACAGATTTGGCTGCTGGTTCACAAACAGGGTACATTGTAATAAGAATCCCTTACATTTAGCAGCCGTTCCATCAAATTTCTCCGGGAAGGCGAGTCGGGGGCTGGCTGTGACTGACTGAGCCGCTGGGAGTTGTGCAGGTGGAGGAGATGCGACGGGTGGTGTGGCGACCCGCATTCCCTGGATCGCCTGAACCAGCTGTTCGGTCAAGGCGGTCAGTCGATCCAGTTGTTGCTGGTGCTGAGTCAGCATCGAAGCTTGTGCTGACATCTCCGACGCGATCTGAGAAACTGTCGCTGGATCCGTTGGCGGCGAAGTTTTCTGTGACGCGGTTATGGACGAATCGTGAGACGTTGGATCCATATGCAACAGCTTTATTAAATCCAGCAGAGTAAACAGGTGTAAGTCAACAACGGCAGACAGTTGTGGTGAAGGCAAGTCCAAAGGGATAGTAATAGTCCATGCACAAGGTCAGGGCCGGCAGCGAGCAAACACAATAATCCAAGAGAATAGCGCGGGTCGACAAAAGGCAGGCGGCAAAGGTTCACACACAACGTAAACAGTCCGGTTGGCAACAGTAAGGCAGTCCGATAAGAAAACGCTCAGGATTGAAGGCATAACCAAACAAAACTTCGCGACAAGCGCGCCGAAGCGGCACGCTGAAATGGCCGCCAGAGGGGAAGTAAACTGAGAGACCCGGAACCGGAAGTGGTGAGCCCCAGGCACGGGATAATGGGAAATGTAGTTAAAATTCCGGTGAAAGCTCCCGCTGGTGCGGGACAGGGGGAGCCACAGAGAC
>NW_026129552.1:39263-47386 GCF_022985175.1 Labeo rohita | reverse complement strand
AAAACAAATGGAAATAAAATTGACAGATAAACAAAACGCAGTGTACACAGAGGCGATGAGGTCAATAATAATATATAGTGTACGATTGACAGGAAAAACAGCCGTGAAGAAAAAGTGCATTGCGCTGTGACAAGAAATTCATAATTAAGATCACCAGGAGGGAGCTCTAACATAGGTTATTTTAATTTAACATCTCCCCGCAAGGGTATTATTCAATAATATTTAGTAACTACTTCACATAATTGCGTTGGCGACTTTGACTATATTTATTACATACAGTACATGCACAAATGAGCCTTTGTAAGGAAAATGTTAGTAAAAGTGTAGTAACCAAATTTCCTACTTAAAATCATTCTATATAATCTAAAGAACATTCTGTGAAAATATAAACTTAATATATTTAATATTTTGCATTTATTTAATTAATTAATGCTTATCAGATTGCATAATTCAGTGGAGAATTAATAGAAATGATTGTCTGAAGAAATACAAAGTAAACATATATCAATATTTCTCCAAATATTCCAAATTTGTGACTATAGGCTCTATGAATGCTATTTATAAAAATAACTTTGAATGTTAATAAACCGGAGCAGACGTGATTAAACTTAATTATTACAGAAGGTTGAAATGTTTGCATCTTATAAATCGACATTAATATGCACCTTATCTTATCTCGCAACGAAGCCATTTCCGGGCAGACCAGTCCAGCTGTGATATTTTCATTTCAATATTTTAATTTGAATTCAGTTTATATAATATGGTAAAACGGATGTTAAAACGGCCTATTTTTTTTTTTTTATTCATCTTATTTTGTTTCAATTTTTCCCATTTTGTAGGTTCAGCAATTGTCTGTGAATTTTCGACGTACATAACAATGTGGTGACTGTTCTCCAATAGCCTAGCTCTGCAAAGTTTGTGATTGTGATTCATATGTGTTTCATATGCGAAGCCCTTTTGAATAATTTAAGTCTCAAAAACAATGTCTTTCTTTCGGTTTCGCTTCTTCGTGTTGGTCTCTGAGTAAACGTTTAAAAGTTTTGGGCACAGCAAACTACACTTTTCAGCAATACTATCTGGTATCAACATTGTAAGCTACTATAACGGTTCCATTTCCTATAGCGAATAAATTACATATCTAGTCATTTCTCAATTCTGCAAAAATGCAGTAGACCACACATAAAAAAATGGTTACAAATAAAATTTGACAGTCACACTTCTGAAGGTGTACAACATGTACTACAGTTTACTGTACATATAGAATAGTGAAATTTCCATCATCTAATGTACTGGTATTGTACTATAATTATACTGTATGTGTAAGTATAATACAAATGATTCATTCATTTCTCTCCTCTCTCCGTTGTTGAATGCAGAGATTCTGATTGGTGTGTCATCAGTTTTGCTACTTAATGTTTAACTTGCTTGTTAAACTTTTTGAGAAATGTGCCTTTGTTTTTAGCACTGAATGAATGGTTTGGGAATATAAGACAACTAACATCAGTTACATTATGTTAACAATCGAGAAAACTGCAATACGACCAGATGCTTACCTAACAGATGCTTTTCCATGAACGTCATCTTCTTATTGATTTCATGCTATTATTGTTTCGTCGTATACGGCAAAAAGGCCTATATTCATGATGAAAGTGGAGTGAGCGGTCAGAGAATCGGATCAACAAACAATTACGTGATGAATCTCAGACATATCCGGACGGGATTAGGTTTCTCAGAGGACCGAGAAGCAGTAATTATCTGATTCACGAACAAATGTAAAACAATTTGTTAGTGAACTGGGCCGCGCTTTGTGTTTTTGACTCAAAACGAACCGGTTCACAAGAGTCATTTGTTAATGAAGTCGAATACTGTCACGGAGGCAAGACAGGAAATGAATGATCGAAGAGGGTCCCTGTGTAGGGTGATGGAGAACTCAAACGCGGAGGCACACGAATGAGCAGGTAAACCACGCAATTGATCTGAGAAGAGCATACCCATCTCACACACACACAGACAGGTATATAAATAGCTCCTTAGAGCGGTACTCACGTGAGTAGAGATGGGAGAGGAGATGAGACCTACACAGTAGTCCAACATGAACTCAATGTCTGGTGCCAGCCAAAACTTATTTCCTGTTTATATACCCGCGGAGATTACTTCCGGTGCCTCGTGACCTCACGTGATCCGGTGCATGTGACAGTACCCCCCCCCCCCCCGCCTCCAGGACCGGCACCAGACGGTCCCGGAGAGGTGGATACCCGACGACGGTAGTCCTGAATGAGGGCGGGGTCCAGGATGAACCGCCCGGGAACCCAAGACCGCTCCTCCGGACCGTAGCCTTCCCAGTCGACTAGATACTGGATGCCACGGTGGCGCGAGTCGAGGATTCTCCGGACGGTGTAGGCAGGACCACCGTCAATGATCCGGGGTGGGGGGGGGGAGTGGGAATCTGGGGAGACAGAGGAGAAAAGAAAACAGGTTTTAGTTGAGATTGGTGGAAGACTGGATGGATCCGGAGGGAAGCAGGCAGCTGGAGCCGGAAGGTGACAGGGTTTAATCGGTGAGTGATCTTGAAGGGACCGATGTAACGAGAAGTGAGTTTTTTGGAGTCAGTCTTGAGATTGATGTTCCGGGTGGATAGATAAACCCTGTCACCCACATGGAACAATCGTCCCGGGGGGTGTCGGCAGCGGTGCTGAATGATGTAAAGTCTGTTGGTCCTCTGGATGGCAGCACGAGCGTGGTTCCAGAGCCGCCGACACCGGCGGACCAACTGTTGGGCAGACGGAACTTCAACCTCCGGCTCCTGATGTTCGAATATAGGAGGTTGAAATCCGAAGCATACCTCGAAGGGACTTAGGCCGGTGGTGGAGGAGGTGTGGAGGTTGTTGGATAGTTCAGCCCAAACGAGGTAGCTAGCCCAAGAGCCCTGATGCTCGCTGGCAAAGCATCAGAGGAAGCGCTCCAGTTGTTGGTTGGCCCGCTCCGTCTGGCCGTTAGTCTGTGGATGGAACCCTGATGACAGACTGGAGGTGGTACCGACCAGACAACAGAAGGCCTGCCAGAACTTGGCCATGAACTGGGGCCCTCTGTCCGAGACGATGTCCTTGGGGAACCCATGCAGGCGGACTATGTGTTCAAGAATTAACTCGGCGGTGGTTTTAGCAGAGGGGAGTCCGGGGAGAGCCACCAGGTGCACAGCTTTGGAGAAACGATCCACGATGGTTAAGATGGTGTTCTTTCCTTGGGAATCGGGGAGTCCAGTGACGAAGTCGAGGGAGATGTGGGTCCAGGGCCGTTTTGGTACGGGGAGGGGCTGCAACTCCCCGGTGGAGGGCGCGTTGATGTTCTTGGAGCGGGCACAGATGTTACAAGCCTGGACGTACTCCTGTACGTCCCTCCTCAGCGTCCTCCACCAAAACGCTCGAGCGATGAAGTTGGCTGTCCTCTGGACTCCCGGATGTCCCGCCAGCGTGGAGTCCTGTCCCCACTGAAGCACCTCCTGGCGCAGGGCGCTCGGGACGAAGAGGCGTCCAGTGGGTGTGTCCGATGGAGGGGGTTCCTGGCTGTGACCTTGGCGGACTCTCTCTTCTAACCCCCACCGGAGGGGAGCCAGGATGAGGTGAGGAGGCAGGACAGGCGCGGGTTCCGAGGTGATGGTGTCTTTCTGGTGTTGACGGGAGAGTGCATCAGCTTTGGTGTTTTTTGAACCTGGACGATAGGAGAGGTGAAAGTTGAAGTGCTCGAAGAATAAAGCCCACCGCGCCTGCCTGGGGTTGAGCTGTTTGGTTTGCCGGATGACAGTGAGGTTCTGGTGATCGGTCCAGACGGTGAACTGGTGCCAGAGTGTTTTGAAGGCTTGAGTGGCTTCTGGGGTGAGGTGGAATTCTCCGCGAGATGGTTTGGTGAGAGCAGTGAGAGGCGCTGCAGTTGAACTGAAGCCCCGGATGAAACGCCGATAGAAGTTGGCGAACCCCAGAAAATGTTGTAGCTGCTTAAGCGATGTGGGTAGGGGCCACGAACGCACAGCTTCCAACTTCTGAGGATCCATGGCCACACCCTGAGCAGATATGACGAAACCAAGGAATGTGGTGGTGTGCTGGTGGAAAGCACATTTCTCCAACTTACAGAACAACTGGTGGGCCAGCAACCTCTGTAGAACTGCTCGGACATGCTGGGTATGCTCTTCCAGAGTCTTAGAGTAGATGAGGATGTCGTCCAGGTAAGCATAGCACCATCTACCCAGCATGTCCCGGAGAACGTCGTTAATGAAGTGTTGAAAGACCGCTGGACTGTTGCATAAACCAAACGGCATGACGAGGGTCTCGTAGTGACCGGTGGGGGTTATGAAGGCCGTCTTCCACTCATCACCCTCCCTGATGCGAACCAGGTTGTAAGCGCTCCGTAAATCCAACTTCGTGAAAAAGTGGGCACCAGAGAGGGCGTCCAGGGCGGTGTTGGTAAGGGGAAGTGGATGACGGTTCTTGATGGTAATCTGGTTCAGGTCCCCGATAGTCGACACAGGGGCGGAGACCCCCGTCCTTCTTCTTGACGAAGAAGAACCCTGCGGCCACGGGGGAGCTTGAAGGACGGATGGTACCGGCACGGAGTCCCTCAGCCACGTACTCTTCCATCGCTTGGTGTTCTTTCGCTGTATAGGTGGCCGCGGGGTGGCACCGCGCCTGGCACGACATCGATGGCAAGGTCGTAGGGGCGATGAGGGGGCAGCCGGGCCGCGCTGCGCTTGCTAAAGACCTCGGCCAGGTCACGGTACTGGACGGGGATGGCCCCGTGATCAACATCGGAGGCCTCGGACTCCCCCGAACACGTCCCAACCTTAGCCCGGAGACAGAGCTCCTGACAGGTCGCGCCCCAGTGTACAATCCGATTAGATGTCCAGGAGATGAAGGGATCGTGAGTGACCAGCCACGGGTGCCCGAGGATGATGGGTGGTGAGGAAATCTTGGTGATGTAGAGTTGAATGGTTTCGGAGTGTGAGTCGATAATCAGGGTTAGATCCTTGGTGCGGTGAGTGATGGGGCTGAAGTTGAGGGGGCGACCGTCAATGGCTGTGATGTTGAGAGGTTGGGATAACACCTCGGTTACAATCCCCAATTGGGCAGCATAAGCTTGATCAATGAAATTCCCAGCCGCACCCGAATCAACGAATGCGGTGGTCACGATCCATTGGTGGCCCAAGAGGATTGATACCTGGAGCAGCAGCCAGGAAATGGCGGACCCTGGGTAGGTTTTCGCAATGTTGGGACCAGATGAAGACCTCCCTCTCTTCACCTGGTCTGTCCGTTTCCCGGACGCAGAGGGCAGATGGCACGATGGTGGTCTGGGGAGGCACAATAGGCACAGGGTCCTTTGCGGTAGCGTCTGGCCCTCTCTGCTGCCGACAGGGAGGTGTGCCCTATTTGCATGGGTTCCCCAGCTCCGCTAGAATGGGCCTCTGAGGCGACTGGTGGAGGAGGAGGAGACGCAGCGACAGCGTGGAAGGTGGATGACTCCGGTGACCTCTGGTGGCTGGTGGATCCTGTAAAAGAACGAAAAACAGATTTAGCAGAGTGGCTCATTCTCTGATCCACCCGGAGGGCCAGCTGTATCATGCCCTCCAGGGTGGCAGGAAGCTCCCGCACAGCCAATTCGTCCTTAAGGCGGGTGGAGAGTCCTTCGTAAAAGGCTGTGCGGAGAGCGGCATCGCTCCAGGTGGTTTGGATGGCAAGGGTGCGGAACTCAGTGGTGTATTTGCTGACGCTGCGCCCTCCTTGTTTGAGATGGTACAGGCGAGAATCAACCTCCACTCCGCTCTCAGGATGTTGGAAAGCGGTTCTGAGTTCGGTTGTGAATGCAGGGTAAGAGTGGGCGGAGTCTCCGTCGGCTCTCAGAACCGCTGTAGCCCACTCTGCTGCCTGCCCCGTGAGGAGTGATGTGAGGAGTGCGATCCGGCTGCGGTCTGTGGGATAACGTGATGGCTGAAACTCAAACACAAGTGAAAGGTTGGTGAGAAACACATCACACCTGGTACCGGATCCATCCCATTTGTCGGGAAGTGAAATTTTGGGTTGATTGGGAGGAGGAATTTGGCGGATTGGTTCGGCGGGAGGAGTTCAAGCAGCGGCCAGGTCATCGTGATCCGCTTGCAGGGCGGTGAGATCCGAACGGAGGTTCGCGCACTCCGCCCGAAGACCAGCGGCTTCGGAACGCAGCGCGGTGATCTCCGTCCGGAAATTCACCAACTCCTGCCGCAGATTCACGATCTCCACGGCCTGCTGCTGTATTACTCCCCACAGCGGTTCCAACTCCGCCGGGACCATTTCTGGACCAGACATTCTGTCACGGAGGCAGGACAGGAAATGAATGATCGAAGAGGGTCCCTGTGTAGCATGATGGAGAACTCAAACGCGGAGGCACACGAATGAGCAGGTAAACCATGCGATTGATCTGAGAACGCTCCGTCTACGGAGTAGAGATTCCCACCAGGAAATCCGCGTTCTCACACGCACACAGACAGGTATATAAATAGCTCCTTAGAGCGGTACTCACGTGAGTAGAGATGGGAGAGGAGATGAGACCTACACAGTAGTCCAACATGAACTCAATGTCTGGTGCCAACCAAACCTTATTTCCTGTTTATATACCCGCGGAGATTACTTCCGGTGCCTCGTGACCTCACGTGATCCGGTGCGTGTGACAAATACACTGCAATATCGTGCACATTTTATTGAAATCCGTGATTTTTTTTTGCTTCTGGTGCCCATGCATATGTGACAAATTTCATAGGCTTAAATGACATGAAACATGAAATATATTATCACATATTTGTACATGTATTTATACATGCAACATGAAGATACATTTTTTAGTTAGGAATTTTATGCATTTGGAAAATATATATTTTAAATATATTTCAATATATTCAACAATGTTCCACATGTATGTGAATATATTGCACTTCCGTATGGGGGATAGCTACAGTAGGAGCAATATCGATGTCACTTAGGCCCATCTTCTGAGCCTCCTTAGCATTCCATCCAAAGCTTGTTGATTTTTTTATATTCATACTCCCAGCAATCCTTCAGAAATTTCTTAATTGGATGACTGTCCAAATTACCTTTTATGCTTATCCAGTACCTCATTCTTAATTTAAGCCTTCGGAGTTCTTGGGGCATTTCACCCATCTCTACTTGTAATGCTGTTATTGGAGATGATCTCATTGCTCCACAACATATTCTTAAAGCTTGTGACTGAATAAGCTCAATTTTAGAAAGCTGTGTTTTTGATGCCGAGCTGTACACCATGCTTCCATAATCTATAGCAGCTCTTATCAGTGCACAATATGCTTTTAGGGGAATGACGACAGGCTCCCTTTTCAACCCCAGCCAAACACCTCATTACATTAACTGCTTTTTTACACTTATCTGTTAACTTTTTAATCCATCCATAGGCCCAAAAATCTAACAACTGATACTTGTTCCAATTTTTGTCCATACATTTTAATATTCACTGTTGGGTTAATTCTTCTTTTTATAAAACAGACTACTTGAGTTTTTGCTACTGAGAAACGAAAACCCCATTCTCTATCCCAATACTCCACTTCTTTAATAGCAGACTGCATACATTTCTCCACATGCTCCACATTACGCCCCCTTTTCCATAGTGCCCCATCATCGGCATATGTGATGCGTTTTAGGAAAACCCAACACATTGTGAAATTTAACCTTTTTAAGGTTTTGATACCATATAAAAGCTGGGTTCAAGCCCTTTCTGTAACCAAAGTTCTTAGGTTGGCTGATAGCGACGATTTTCAGAAATGGAATTTTGAGAAAAATGCCTTTAAAGTGAAACGAGTTTCACTTTCACTTTACCAGTTTAATAAGAGCTGTTGGTCAAGTTAGGAGCACAAACAGACTAACCTTTTTAATGGGCATAGTCTCCGAACTTTCGATCGTCCATTTTATGTTTAGATAGCACAAATAATACTACCTTGTAGTAAAAGCGAGCGCAGCGCAACTGTTTGCGCACTGTGCATAAAACAGACTGTCATCGGACTCCTCCTCTCTAGTAACTTCATCATCCCATCCTTCATCTCTGGATGTGAAATAGTCCGTTATAACATCGTT
>NW_026129552.1:0-38763 GCF_022985175.1 Labeo rohita | reverse complement strand
TTCTAGACTTTCAGACTGCAGCATCACTGAAGAAGGTTATAAAGCTCTGGCTTCAGCTCTGAGATCAAACCCTTCACACCTGATAGAGCTGGATCTCACAGGAAATGATCCTGGACAATCAGGAGTGATGGAGCTCAATGATTTACTACAGGATGGACTCTGTTCATTAAAGACCATCAGGTGAAAAAATAAATAAAATATTTAAAAATGATCCACAGATGTGAAATCAGCTGTATGAAAAGACAGAAGGGTCAAATACACCATTTTTGAATAGGAATAACATGAACTGGAATTGAATAGCAGTTCAGAGAAATTCAACAGACACAAAACAGAATTTGTGGAAAAATAATTCAAAAATATAAATGATCTGAAATCCATATCTGCTTCCTGTAGGTTTTTGAAAAGTCCTGCTGCAGAGGAAGCGTGTGAGTATCTCACTGGAGTTCTGGGTAAAAGTCCATTACTACTGAAAGAACTGGATCTGAGTGAAGATAAATTAGGAGATCTGGATGGGGAGAAACTCTCTGCTCTTTTGATGGACTCTCATAGCAAACTGGAGAAAATAATGTGAGTGAACATGATTTATACATTGAAACCTCTTTGATTATTCATTATTAAAGACTGTCAGTCACATGTGTAATCAGATATGAAGAGCTGTTGATCTGATGTGTGTTGAATATGTGCTGAATAATAATAATCAAGCGTTGCGTTAGTTCAGGCAGAACACGTCAGTCAAGCTCACATCAGCTGATACTGCCAGCACTAACAGTATGCAATATAAGTAATAAATATACCTGATGAAAGTAATTATTACTGAAATGCTGTTTTTGTGTTCAGGCTGAATAATTGTGATCTGACAGAGAAAAGCTGTTCAGTTCTAGCTACGGTTCTCTCCTCCAAAACCATCCTGAAAGAGATGAACCTGAACAACAGTCGTCTGCTGGACTCAGGAGTCAAAGAGATCTGTGAGGGACTGAAGAATCCTGTGTGTGAGCTGAAGATACTGAAGTGAGTACATTTCACCAACAGCTACACTCAACACCACAGCAATGAGATCAATACTGCACACTGTCTGATGATGGAAGTATTATATGTGACCCTGGACCACAAAACTAGTCATAAGTGTCTATTTTTTAAAATTGAGATTTATACATCAACATCTGAAAGCTGAAATACAGCTATTTGAAAATCGGTGGGTGCAAAAAAAAAAAAAAAAAAAAAAAAAAAAAAAAAAAAAAAGAAAATCACCTTTAAAGTTGTACAAATGAGGTTCTTAGCCATGCATATTACTAATCAAAAATTAGGTTTTGATATTTTTAAGATAAGAAATGTCCAAAATATCTACATGGATAATGATCTTTACTTAAAGGAGTACTTCACTTCCAGAACAACAATTTACAGATAATGTACTCACCCCTTGTCATTCAAGATGTTCATGTCTTTCTTTCTTCAGTCGTAAAGAAATTATCCCCCAATTTTGAACTTCCAGAATGCAGTTTAAATGAAGCTTCAAACGATCACAAATGCGGTTGTAAATGATCCCAGCCGAGGAAGAAGGGTCTTATCTAGCGAAATGATTGGCTATTTTCATAAAAATAATAAAATTTATATACTCTTTTTTATTATTATTTTTTTTTATTGTTTGCCCACAGAAACAAATTACATTAACAATATAACATCATATATTCATGTTACAGAATGTTCAAAACCCTAAAAGTAAGAAGTAAAAAATAATGGAAAAAAGCAAAGAAAAAACAAATGATAAAAAAAAAAAAGTGTCACACCGTTTCAAAGCAGTCCTTAAATAAAGAATTAAAGAAAAATTAAAGGAAAATAAAAAATTGTTATATGTACATCAAGAGAGCTTTTTTATGTATTCCCAAAGGGGAGACCATATCAGCCAGAATTCGTCAGATTTTTTATGTTTATCATAAGTGAGCTTTTTTTCAACTATGTGGGCTGTGATATCCACATTTTGAGAGATGGAGCCATCTGTGATATCAATATGCATTTTTTTTTTTTTTTTTTTTTTTTTTTTTTGACAATAAATAATGGAGCATCTTTTTGAAACAAACTGACCAAAGATTCAATAAAACAATATGCATTCAAAATTTTTCAAAAAGCTCTTTCTATGTATTTTTTTCCAATATGGCAAAACAGTACCAAAAACAATGAATGAATGAACCTTTATCTTTTTTACACTTGAAACACAGGCCTGTGGCATTGATAAACATCTTCTTAATACGCATCGGTGTAAGATATATCCTATTAAAAAATTTAAAGTTGAGCTCATGGATCCCAAGAGAGCTGCAATTCGGGTACATATTATCACATACAATAGCCCAGTCATTCTCTTCAATGGCTTGACCAATATCTTTCTCCCAAACACCTTTCAGTCCTGGCAAGGCAGAAGTGCAATTACTAGACAAAATATTATATGCCCTTGATATTGATCCCTTTAAACAAGTTGGATTCAGTAAAAGATATTCAATCTCTGTTGTTTTGGTTCTCAACTCTTCTTTATCTATCTTTGGTTTTAAAAAATGCCACAGTTGAAGATATTTATAGAAATTAGAATTTGGAACTTTATATTGCTCTACAATCTGCTGGAAAGACTTTAGGGTGCCCTCAGAAAACAAACAAGATATTTGAGAGATTCCCAGTTTCAGCCATGCTGAAAGACCAATCTTCTGCAATGTCAAAGGCAAATCAGGATTAAAAGAAAGTGGGGAAGACAAGGAAAGAGAGGCAGAAATTCCTAAGTATGTCTTAACATCCCTCCAGGCTCGAAGAGTGTTTGATATTGTAAAATGCTCTGAAACCTTTTTTAGCTTTGCATAGTTCTTAACAAATGGCAAAAATCTAATTGGTAATGGGGCGCAAGCTGTTTCTTCCATCTTATACCAAACAGAATTGGTCCTTTCACTACACCAACTGATCATGTTTTTTATCTGGGCTGCCCAATAATAAAACTGAAGATTTGGTAAGACCGATCCCACCTTTATCTTTTGGCTTCATTAATTTGGAAAATTTAATACGTGGCCTTTTATTATTCCAGATGAACTTTGAGAGGTGTTTATTTATATCTTTGAAAAATGAATTTGCTAAATAACTAGGTATGGACTGGAATAAATGTAAAAGCTTAGGAAGCACATTCATTTTTATTACATTTATTCTGCCTAGAAATGAAATTGGGAGTAAGCACTATGTTTTCAAGTTAAGCTTGATTTTCTCTATAAGAGGAATATAATTGTTTATAAGATCATTAAGTGAAGCTGTGACAAAAATGCCTAGATATCCGAAGCCATTTTCTGATAACTGGAAAGGGAAAATTAATTTTAGATGTTCTAATGAAGATACATTTAAAGGTAATGAAATGGATTTGGAAAAAAAATATTTTATAACCAGAAAGACTACTGTAATGAGAAATGCATTCTAATAATACTGGAATAGATTGCTTTGGTTTAGACATAAATATAAGTACATCATCAACGTAAATTGATATTCGATGATCTTCTCCTCCCACTATAATGCCATGAAAATTTCTGTTCAATCTGAGGAGTTCTGCTAAGAGTTCAATGACTAGAGTGAAAAGTAAAGGTGAGAGAGGGCAGCCCTGCCTTGTACCTCTCCCTATGCAAAACGGAGTTGAAGTGAGACCATTCGCAATTACTGTTGCCCTAGGATCAGAATAAAGCAACTGAATCCACCTAATAAAGTTATTCCCTAGGATAAATTTTAGAGTGGCAAACAAAAAGTCCCACTCGACTCTGTCAAAAGCTTTTTCAGCGTCAAGGGCGCCCTTCACTTTGAACAAAATTAATAACATTTAAAAGTCGGCGTATATTATCTGTGCCATAACGCGATTTCACAAACCCTGTTTGGTCCGGCTTAACCAACTTGGGTAGGATACTCTCTAACCTACGTGCCAGAACTTTTGTCAGTATTTTAGAATCTGTATTAAGTAGGCTTTATTTGTCTGTATGACGCACAATCTTGTGGGCCTTTATCTTTCTTAAATATTACGCAGATATTTGCTATATTCCATGTTTCAGGTATTGTGCCTTGATCTAAAATAGCTTGTAAAGCTGGCATAAAAATGTTAGAAAGGTCAGGCCAAAATGATTTGTAAAATTCAATGGGAAAACCATCGGGTCCTGGTGACTTGTTGGATGACATTGATTTTATTGCAGCCAGGACCTCTTCTGATGTTATAGGCAAATTAAGGTAATCCCTGTCTTCATCTGAAATAACCGGAAGAGAAATATTATTAAAAAAAGTTTGAAATTCTAATTGTAAGGCACCGTTTTGTGAACAATAGAGTGATTCATAGTAGGACCGAAACGTGTCGTTTATAAGAACAGGATTACATGTAGTGACACCGTTTGGCATCTTTAGAGACTTAATTGCTCGCTCAGATTGTTTTAGTCTGATATGCTAACAGTCCACCAGATTTGTTTGCATGCTCATAATAATTCTGCTTGAAAAGAAACAGTAGTTTTTAATATTAGTATGATCAAGATTAAATGTGACTCTAGCATGGCATAAAGTTAGCTTGAGTGAGGGTTGTACTATGCAGGTGTATATAAGGGCTTTTTTTATGTGCAGCACTATAAGAAATAATGTATCCGCGTATTGTAGCCTTTGCTGCATCCCACATTACTGCAGGGGAAACGGGTGAGTTTTTGTTATCTGACCAATAATTTTGTATTGATTCCCTTACAGCGTTGCAAAATTTTGAGTCCAACAGCAAAGAAGAATTCAGTTTCCATACCTTGCTTCTTGTTA
This sequence comes from Labeo rohita, assembly GCF_022985175.1. Taxonomy (NCBI): domain Eukaryota; kingdom Metazoa; phylum Chordata; class Actinopteri; order Cypriniformes; family Cyprinidae; genus Labeo; species Labeo rohita. The sequence continues at coordinate 33,975 of NW_026129552.1, read as the reverse complement.
GTGGAGTTTCTAATGTAATATCTGTTTGAACCGGAGCATGATCTGAAATGGCAATTGAACCAATTTGACTAAAAGATGCAAGATTTAAATAAGTATTCAGAATAAAGATATAATCAATTCTTAAATACGAACCATGGGGATGGGAGTAAAATGTATAGTCTCTAGTGAGAGGGTTCATTTCTCTCCAGCTGTCAATTAAACCAGTCTCTTTACATAATTTTTTGAGAACCAAAGAAGATTTAGGATTGACTAGAGTACACACAATTGAAGTCTCCAGCACAGATTCCTAGACCTTTGCAGTGTTCGTTAAATAACAAAATCATTTTGGACATGAATTTTGGAGAATCTATGTTAGGTGTGTAAACATTTAACATTGTAATAGGCTGGCCAGATATAAAGCCTGTGACCAAAATAAATCTACCCTCAGGATCTCTAACTTGGTTTTCAAAAATAAATGGCAGGTGTTTGTTAATTAAAATAATTGTACCTCTTTTCCTAGGGTTAGCTATGCATGAAGAAAAAAACACTTGACCCACCCAATCTCGATTCAATTTCAAATGCTCACTATCAGATAGATGAGTTTCTTGAAGCATTGCAATTGTAACTTTTTCCTTTCTTAGAAAAGTCAGTATTTTTTTCCTTTTTATCACATGCCCTAATCCTTTAACATTCCATGTCATGAATCTAGTCAAGCTCTGCATTACAGCAAGTTATGAGAAAATAAGAGACTGTTAATGTAATTTTCAACAAAAAGATGGGCAATGGGCAAATGTTTAAAGGTAACAAAAACAACTCCTTCTCCCCCAGCCCCGGCTCTGTCCCCAACTGACAGGGCCAAATAAGTCCCCCTAAACCTAGGTCTCTGTACCCCATTGGACTCAGGTAAAAAAAACATTTACCTGCTACCAACAAAAGGTTCAGGATCATACCTATTTTGAGAAACGCTACATTAATCCGCTCCAGTAAAATAGACATCATCTCGGAGTGCTCATACAGGAAAAAATGACGGAAAATATGAGAAGTCTGTTATATGAACTAACAGTCACATTTGCCATTGTGAACAGATTAGAAACAAATAAATGGCATGTGAGAACCCGGGAAAATGAAAGTCACTACACCTCTGATTGTGGTAAAGATGAGAGAATAAGAATCCCTTTATCACTTATCTTGCAAAGTCTCTATGAACTGCGACCACTGTGCTGAAAGTACGAAGCTCTGAATCGTGAAGGCAACGCAACTTGGCTGGGTACGCAAATCCACGGAACATTTTGCGATCGACTAGAGTCTTCTTCACAGTGTCGAATTCCCTCCGTGTCCTCATCACATCCACTGAAAGATCTTGAAAGAAGCGTACCTGCTTGCCCTCGTGAATAATTTGCCGTTTTTTTCAGTGCTGCCTGTAGAATGCGATCTCTGTCGACGTAGAGCAGAAATCTGACCAGTATGATTCGTGGTGGATTATCGATTCCGGGAGCGGGTCCGAGCAATCGGTGCACTCTCTCAATCTCAAGCCTGAGATCAAAAGAAAGGTCGAGCCATTTCGGTATATTTTCTCAAGAATTGTGGGAGCGGAATAGATCCCTCAGCTTTTTGGGTAAACCGACGATTCGCAGATTCTTACGCCTTCCAAGGTTTTCTAAGTTATCTACTTTAGTTTGAAGCTGAGTCACTGTTTTCGTCAAAGCAGACAGTTCACTTTCGCGGGCCTGTAGAGCGTCCTCTGTGGTAGAGATTCTGTTTTCAGCTTAAGACAGTTAGGTTATGTAAACAGTTAGGGTATCAGTCCATTATATGGAGAAAAATGCTGAAATGTTTTCCTCAAAAAACACAATTTCTTCACGACTGAAGAAAGAAAGACATGAACATCTTGAATGACAAGGGGGTGAGTACATTATCTGTAAATTGTTGTCCTAATGATTTTTTACATAAATAAAAAAAATGATAATTTTGACTAATTTTGACCCATACAATGTATTTTTTGGCTATTGTTACAAATATACCTGTGTTACTTAAGACCACAGGTATATTTGTTTTTGTGGCCCAAGGTCACATATATGTAAAAAAAAAAAAAAAAAAAAAAAAAAAAAAATGTGCTGTTCAATTGCACATACACACATGCGCTGTAACCTGTGTCATTTCATAACAAAGCATGAAAGAAACTAAGGTACAGAACCTTACAATGAATGCACACAGAGTGTTAAGATACAGACATCTCTTTCCACATCTCACTGAGAGAAGATGTGAGAAAAGTCCCTTTTCACCTATTCCTTCCATCCACTTCCCCTCACCCATCTCCTCTCACTCAGTTCACTCAGAATGGCCAGTAGCATAATATAATGTTCTACATGAACACAAGTGAGATCCATAGTCATGTAGCAAACATTTGAATCATTTGAACTGTCACTGTGTGTCTGGTACAATTGTCTCATTCTCACAAGAAGTAAACTAAAATAACTAAAATAATTTTCTGTATAATTGGTATAATACATATTTACCTGACTGACAATAAATTGTTACAATTGATTTTGTTCTGACTTACTCTGAAATTATTTTCTCAAGTAGATTAAGTGAAGGTGTATGTTACCACAAATATCCGTCCAGGGTTAAGTACATACTAGATCTCAGGTTAGATGGAGCATGGGGCACATCAGGTGAGATTCTAGATTTCTGACTGATTGACTTTAGTTAAGTTGTTATGCAGTTGCATTAACTATGGGGGGCTAGACAAAATACTATTGGAGTACTAGCGTGGTTCGGGCATATTTCATAGTACTAGCTATAACCTCTGGTTATTGTCTCAGCTTTATTTAAGTTGTTATATAGTTAGACTAACTATAGGGGGTTAGATAAAAACACTGTTGAAGTATTAGCATTTTTAAATTTTTTTACTTTTTTTAAAAAATATTTTACATGTAATGAATCTAGAATATATGAAAGTTTCAGTTTTTAAAATAAGTTACAATCAAAAAATGAACTTTTTCATAATTATCTAATTTTTTTGAGATGCACCTATATATTTTTTTGTTGTTGTTTCTAAATCATGTTACTTGTTTTCGGGTGTCTGTTAGAACAAAACACGTTGAAGCGAAGACTATAAATAGTTTTTAACATGCACATTAACTGAAATTTAAAATTGTTAAAAGAAAAGGCTCAATAAACTGTTGCACAGATATAATACACCACACATCAATATTTCTTCCCTTTGTGAATTGAACACTTTAATGCAAAGAGTTGTGTGTTGTGAGACTGTGTTGCATCATTTTGCACACCGGATGTGAATACTGTAAATGTTTTGAGCTGCACTGCATTTGTTTTGTCCTATCTATCATATGTTGATGCCTCATTAAAAATAAAAATCTTTTAATTTTAGAGTATATATTTATGTAGAAATATATAGTTTTTCGTAAATGCATTTTATATCCACAATGCAAATAGCCATGTTTGGATTTATGAAATTGTTAATATTGTGCACTGATTTTTCTAGAATAACTTTTGCTGCTGAATTATCCAATAACCTAATTTCTAATATATTTTTTCCCCATATACATATTTTTTTTTTCTTTTTTTAATTTATTGTTCTTTTTAATGGATCAGTCTGTATTTAGTAGATTGTAAAATAATGATTATTAGTTCCACACACAGAGATATGGAAATTCTACATTGATTTAAAAGAGAAAAAACACACTTTTACAGTTTAATTCTGTGTGAATTAAATATAAATGGCAAAGTCAGATTTTTCAAAAACAAAACTTGTTTGAATGTCTTCAGTTTAAGGAAATATGTTTATTCTTTAAATGAAAACGTGCAAAGTTGTTGACTTGTTGTTTAGTCTACAGTATGTTTCAACATTGATCTGTGAGACTAAAGTGATTTATGACATTAGTAGACAGTAACAATTTCATTTGTTAACATTAGCTATTAAATATATCTAATGTCATATCTAATATATGTTCATGTCAGTTCACAGTGTATTAACTAATTAACAGCAAACTTTAGTTTAATAAGGTTATTAAATAAGGTTATTAAATGCTGTACTAGTTGTTCATCATCAGTTCATGTTAACTAATGTAGTTAATGTTATCAAGTGAAACCTCATAACTTGGATAAACAGCTCACATCTTAATGGGTAATTTTGCTGATTTTCAACCTTTGCATACATTTGTAACTTTTGTGTAGTTTGTAGTATATTTAAATGAACTATGTGTAGTCTTTCTTCATGTTACCTGCACACAGATATCACTGTTTATTTGTCAGCAAACGTCTGCTGGAAGATGCAAAACACATTAGTGAGTTGATCATCATAGATCTGATTCATTGTCTTTTCTCTTTCTGTTTTCAGTCTGTGTGGAATCAGTATTACAGAGGAACAGTGTCTCATCCTGACTTCAGCTCTGAAATCAAACCCATCACACCTGAGAGAACTGAACCTGAGCTTGAATAAACTAGGAGACTCTGGAGTGAAAAACCTCAGTGATCTACTGATGAACACACAATTCAAGCTGGAGAAACTAGAGTTAGTATCATTATACTGTACAGCAGTGACAGTGAGATTAAAGTTCACTGTTTAGTTTCATGAAGGCACCATGAAATTAAAGTTGACCGTGATTATTTTTTTATGAAATATTGCGGTGCTTAAATGATTTGTCCGTGCACATAATGTGTTTCTAATTTATGTGCCCCTCTAATGCCCCTCTAAATAACTTATATAACTAAATAACTTAAATGACAGCAATTCAATTAATTGTTAATGGACCAAATTAAATCCTGTCATACATTTTTTTTTTTTTTTTTTTTTTTTTTTTTTTTTTTTTTTGCATTCACTCAGACATACTGTACAATAAAGACTGACAGTTGCAAAAAAAGTGTTTACTGATAATAAATTACTCTTAAAATGTCTTTAGTTAAATTGAAATTCAAAAACAGCATTTTCTTGACTTCTCACATTTAAACTAAATTTTCACATTTTAATGTAATTTTTAAGTAGTTCTATAGTTGATCCTAGATTTTAATCTACTTTGTTAATCTTTTTTTCTTCTGTTCTTGTTTATGGTCATATAATGTTTTGGCAATGTTTTAATTATTACACTGTATGGTGTTAACACATGATGAATTTACTCACATGAACTTGACACTTGTCTGATTCATTGTCTTTTTTCTTTCTGTTTTCAGCCTGTGGGGATGCAGAATTACAGAGAAACAGTGTCTCATCCTGACTTCAGCTCTGAAATCAAACCCATCACACCTGAGAGAAATTAACCTGAGAGGGAATGAACTAGGAGACTCTGGAGTGAAAAACCTCAGTGATCTACTAATGAACACACAATTCAAGCTGGAGAAACTAGAGTTAGTATCATTATACTGTACAGCAATTACAGTGAGATTAAAGTCACTGTTTAGTTTAAGTCCGCTGGGCTCTTGTCACATCATTTCCAGTGCTGCACTTTCTGGCATTTCTCCATCTGAAGAAAGATTCAGGAGTACAATGTTTTTATGTGTATCTGTAAAAAACAGCATGAAACTTGCTGAAATTTGACATCTGTGCTGTAATAATAGTGTCACGGGGAGTAAGAGGCAAGAGGCGAGCTGATCCATATGCGAGCCTTTATTTAAGGGACGAGACAGATACATGGTCGAACAGGCAGGGTCAAACAGGAGCAAACAGGTAAAATGCAGGCCAGACGTAGAGAATAATCCTTATAACAAGAGATAGTCCAAAAAGGTAGGCGGCGAGACAGTCAACAACGAGATAACCAGGCGGGAGAACAAAACACTGGGAACTAGGATCTCGGGAACAAGGAAACTAGGGAACGCTAACAATGGAAAATAACAACAACAATACTCCGTGCCTTGCATGGGGAAAGTCCGGGGCTTTTATAGAGCTGCTGATTGGTCATGGGTGTTGACGCAATCAGCGTGATGGGTGATGGGAATGGTAGTCCGGGGTATAGAACAAGAGTCAACATGTAATGATAGGGTGAGAGTGACATCTGGTGGTGAGCGGACCGCGGAACATTGACCAGATTTGTGACATAGCCCCCCCCCCCCAAGGAGCGGCTTCCAGAGGCTCCAACAGCAAAACAGTCCTGGGGAGCGGTCGGAAGGGCCAGGAGACTGAGGCAGAACCGGTAGGGAGGAAGCCTTCCAGGGCGGAGGCGGAGCAGGAGGCGCAGGAGCCCTCCAGGGCGGAGCCGGAGGCGCAGGAGGCCTCCAGGGCAGAGCCGGAGGCCCAGCAGGAGGCCCAGCAGGAGCAGGAGGCGCCGGAGCCCTCCAGGGCAGAGCCGGAGGTGGAGCAAGAGGCGCCAGAGCCCTCCAGAGCTCTAGAGCAGGCTTGTGAACAGAAATGACCTCAGGAGCACAGTGTGCAGACCACACACAACAAATGGCAACCGCCATTAAGGGAAGAGCAGTGGCCTCTTTGATGATGGATTTTGGCGATATTGATGCCACTGAGATGTTCGCTGCCCTCACTGACACTAGTGGTGGGTCCAGCACGCTGGCCATCATAGTAGGCCGTGACCTTGGGATGTCAGACGAGACATGACGGGCACTGGAAGGTCAGATGGGACGTGACTTGACTCTGGGCCGTCAGGCGGGGCGTGACTTGACTCTGGGCCGCCAGGCGGGGCGTGACCTGACTCTGGCCGTCAGGCGGGGCGTGACTTGACTTTGCTTGACTCAGGAACTGCTTCAGGAAGGGGGGCCATGATGGGTGCCGACTTAGGAGCAGAAAACATGACGTGAACAGGCTGTGGCTTGACTGAAATGGCCTGAGCAGGCTGTGGCTTGGCTGACGTGGCATTAGCTGGCACTGGCTTGGCTGACGAGGCGTTAACAGGCTGTGGCTTGGCTGACGTGGCGTTAGCTGGCACTGGCTTGGCTGACGGGGCTTTAGCAGGCTGTGGTTTGGCTGGCGTGGCGGCCATCTTGTGCAGTGGCTCTGGCGTGGCAGCCATCTTGAGCAGTGGCTCTGGCGTGGCAGCCATCTTGACAGTGCTTGGCTCAGGAAAGATGGTGGTAACTTGACTTGAGACAGGAGCAACAGCTGTAATTTGACTTGACACAGGAACCACAGCTCTGACTTGACTTGAGACAGGAGCAACAGCTGTAATTTGACTTGACACAGGAACCACAGCTCTGACTTGACTTGAGACAGGAGCAACAGCTGTAATTTGACTTGCCTTAGGAAAAGCAGCTCTGACTTGACTTGACGCAGGAACAACAGCCGTAGCTTGACTTGACCCTGGAACAGCAGCCGTAGCTTGACCTGGAAACTTGACTTGATTCGGGAAATGCAGCTGTAAATTGACTTGACTCTGAAACTTGACTTGACTCAGGAAACACAGCTGCAACTTGACTTGACTCAGAAACTTGACTTGACTCAGGAAACACAGCTGCAACTTGACTTGACTCAGAAACTTGACTTGACTCAGGAAACACAGCTGCAACTTGACTTGACTCAGAAACTTGACTTGACTCAGGAAACACAGCTGCAACTTGACTTGACTCGGAAACTTGACTTGACTCAGGAAACACAGCTGCAACTGTACATGGCTCGGGTATGGCAGTTGTGACGTGATGAAACTCCGTTTTCGCCGCCATCTTGTGAACGGGCTCCGCCGTCGCCGCCATCTGGTGAGCGTGCACCGGCGCGGCCGCCATTACACGGGCGGGTTGCACGGCCGGCGTTACCGCGATGTCGCGTTGCTTCTCCGCAACACCCACAGTAAGTGATGAACCACTGATTTGTAGTGCAATGTCTAGGTATTGTCTTAGAGTCCAATGGGGCTGATACAGTGGCACTGAGGAGCCAAAAGGTTCAGAAAGCCCTCCACGGAAAAATATCATTAGAGACAGATCGTTCATTGAAGTCTGATGTGCTAATGTAATAAAGTCCATAACGTATTCCTCAACTGATCGCTCACCTTGCTTGAGGAGCATGATCTGTACTGCAGTGTCCTGAGCTGCTGGATCCTTGTTGACGGAGTATTCTGGTATAGAACAACAGTCAACGTGCAATGATAGGGTGAGAGTGACATCTGGTGGTGAGCGGACCATGGAACATTGACCAGATTCGTGACAAATAGTAATATTATACTATTATTACTATTATTACTAATAGTATATTTCACTAATTTTTTATTAAGGGGAATGTATATTTAGTATATTTGTATAGTTAGAAATTGTAAACTACACTCTAAAATGGCTTGAAAAATCATCAATTATTTTATTTGTCTGATTTGTTGATTTTCTTACATTAGAAATGTGAAAATAGACCATTTCATTAATTTAACTTTACTATTGTTTCTATATTGATTCTACATATTAATTTCCATTGGTAAAATTGACTTATTTGTTGTCTGAGGGTCCAGACTTGGATTGTAACTAGTCTCCTCAAATACTCCTCTCTTGGTTTGTTCATTCATATATTAGAAGTTTCCATGATTTTGCTGGTTTATTAGTGAATGTATGACATTTGTTTATGATGCATCATAGATCTGATTCATTGTCTTTTCTCTTTCTGTTTTCAGTCTGTGTGGATGCAGAATTACAGAGAAACAGTGTCTCATCCTGATTTCAGCTTTAAAATCAAACCCATCACACCTGAGAGAACTGAACCTGAGCTGGAATCAAATAAAAAACACAGGAGTGAATCACTTATGTGACGTACTGAAGGATTCACACTGTAAACTGGAGAGATTGAGGTCAGTAACATTCACAGACAAGAATCAAAATGATTAAAATCACTTCAACAGTTTAAACCAAAACACTTTAAAGTATCTAACGATGTCTACAGAAGCTTCTTAAACGAGCTCATCCAGTAAGTAAAAGTGTTAAAGAAAGTGGAATAAAGAGTTTTCAACATGTTTTACACTAAACAATACTTTTGCATTGAACTAACAGTTTTATAAGAGAAGTCCCTGACTTTTTGCGACAGGTGGGATTCAGTTTACGGCACTTCTCATTTATTCCTATGGCATCCATAAACGGCAGTTGAGTGTCGCACAATTCCGACTGAAATTCAGTGACGTCAGTGCTGTAATGTGATTGGCTATTAAGGGACACGTGATCCAAGTTAGTCGTTACGCTTTGTCCAGTAGTAACTAATACAGACCCACAATGCACAGAAATTACTTTGCTTTATTTACAAATAACTTGTCAATGTCAAAAGTGATGAACAGAACAACTTCATTCATTTTTTTAAGTTTCCCAGCAGCTCCATTTTCTCCAGAACTGTTCTAAAAGAAGAAAAAAATAAAGACTTATGAAAACTATTAAGATAGGGCTGCAATCTTGGTTTGAAAACATAACACAGCAAGACTTGTGTACAAAATACTCCAGAAATCATATTTCTGGATCAAGTTTGTCTAAAACAATTGTGGACTATTTTGTATGATAGCACTACAAAATAAAACTAAATTTTAAAATAAAATAAAATAGAAAAGTGAAAAACTTATCTATGTACTTATCCACTTTCTCTTAACATTTGTTTCACTAGTTATTTGAGTACATTAAAACACAGTACAGTAAGTGTATTCGTCAGCTGCCACAGAAACATCACCCACTATTTTGTTTGAAGAAAAGTCCCATTGTCACCAGCGCACCATGAATTCTGGGATACAGAATTATCTATCTGGTGTATCCTTCATTTGCCGGCAAAATGGAGGGCACATTTGAAGTCGTGTTCCTACACGTCACTCACGGTGTCATCGGCGGAGGTGTGCATGGCTCTGAAACCCATGGAAGGCCCAGATGACATCCCGGATGGGCAGTCAGGGTTTACTAGTCAAGTCCTATGTAGAAAGGACCATTCTAGCCACCTTAGACTCATTAAAATTTGCATATCAACAAAATCGGGCCACTGATGATGCTGTCAACACTGCCATCCACACAACACATTTGGAGGGAACGACACACATGTGCGAATGCTTTTTATTGATTACAACTCAGCAATAACAGAGACTCTCTTCACCCTCAGACCGACACTCTCCCTCAGAAACTGGTGCTGAACTTCCTGTTGGACAGACCTCAGTCAGTCAAAGTAGAAAATTGGATATGCCCCTGTGCCAACAAGCTTGACCCCCCTAAATTTAGAATCGTGTCACACCAAAGAATTTTGGGTGCAATGTGCAGTTTGTCCTGAAAACTGTTAAAAAAAAAAAAAGAAAAAAAAAGAAAAACATCACCACCTGCTAAATTCAAATCCACGTTCACTAGCTGGTTCTGAGTCAGAGACATACGTGTTTTTACAGCACTGTGTATTATAACCAATCACACACGATTCTGTTGAGCTTATGAATGCAATGGCCAATCAGAGGTGTTCAGATGAGTCATCGCTGAAAGTGTTATAGGCTAATTAGTGACTTACAATGTGTTATTAAATTCACATTACATAAAAAGTCAGTCGTATTAAACATTTTATGGCATGACACCTATATCTGGTACTTAAGTAAAAAGACAGGTTTTTATGCATAGTTAATAGATTTCACTATTAGGCTACTTTGCTGATCGCTCATTATAGATCAACTAACATGATCTATAAAGGTGCAAAATTATTTGTCAAATAACTGCCACTAAACCTCGTAACTCCATTGGCTCCTCAAAGTGTCAGTCAAACCTCATTATTCCTCCCACATATAAATGTATCTTTTTCTTGTTTTTTTGTTTTGTTTTGTTTTGTTTTTTTTAATTTATGAAAAAGTAGCAGTTTAGGTCATAGGAGGTCTATGTCACAATATGAGTTAAATCCAGCCCTGTACATGATACTGATACTGAGAGCATTGACTTGAAATGAAGTTGGTTCAGTATAAAAATTACATTTTAAAAACAGCTTGGTTGTAGTACTATTTTTGCCATGTTTCTGTAGCTTAGCTTGCTACATTTCCCAGGAGGATCTTCAGTGTAGTGAAGCTTCATTTAATGAAGAGTAACTGTTAGCTTTGGTCACTACATTTTCCAAGTAGCTTGACCAACACTGTTAAAAAGTGCACAGTTCATTTGTGGAGTAAGCTTCCTATCACTTCAGGATATTTACAGCACTAGGGTCATCATGAGGACCCACAACATCATCAGGGACAATACACATCCACAACACAGCCTCTTCACACTTCTGCTGTCTGGGAGATGTACAGGAGTATGAAATCAAGGACAGAAAATGCATTTCTAATAACTTTTATAATTTATTCATTATGTTTAGAAGTCTTTTGATGGGTTGCATCAAGGAGCTGTGAAACCTGTTACACTCACTGAATGAATCACATTTGTACCAAACTCTTACAAAGCAAAAACAAACATTATCCGTCAATCCATGAACGTTTCTCACAGTTAATGTACACAATCTCACAGTCTGAACACTGAACACTGATGTGTCTTTGAAGTACTATAGTCCTTTACCACGTCACAGACTATGACGATCACAACTGTGTCACAAACTGTGACGTCAACACGATGTAGATTTGAAACCTGGAAGGCAAAAATTGTGCAAAAAGCTCAAAATGAACCACTTTTCTCCAACAATTAAAATGAACAGATGCTTACATTGTCTTCTATGATGTGAAACACAAACACCTCTGCTAAAATCTCAGAAAAAAAGTAGTCTGGGGTTTCATGACCCTTTAAAAACGAACTTCCCATTACCATCACTGACTGTTACCTTGTTTGTTGCACAGAATATATTTGTATATTTTTGTGTATGTTCATATATTTTTGTATAGTTAATCTGTCTATATTCTATACTGTATATTTTTGTGTAATGGAGACTTGCAAACATAGGCGGAGTTTGTCTTTCCCCCCCAACAGACGAGAGACAATCATGATTTTGTCTGAGCTATGAAAAATCAAAGAATTCGTTTTTTTTTTTTTTTTTTTCATTTTATTTATATTATCTTATTATTTTAGTGGATTGAATAAGTACATCTGGGTAAATTAATTTCAATTTAAGCCCCATATCGCGAGTCGCGACTCATGATTCTCAACTTGTCTTGATAGAGAGGACTCACTTTTCGTTATTTTTCCGCTTTTGCTAACTGTTTGGCTACATCAGAATTTGGACAACTTCAATTTCCCTGTTTTACTCGCTTTCCATAGCTTTTAAATAGCTTGTAAATGCCCAGTGCACATTTTACTTTCACTTTTAAAATAGCGGGAATTCGGCGTCAATTGCTTGAATCCCATTCAAGCAACAACAAAATACAACGTTAAACTCACTTATCCTATAAATTAATCATGGAACTTTTATTAACAAAACGAATAAAAATAGCTTACACCATGCTATATGCTTAATATAAAATAACAAATAACTTAGGCTATAGGCCTACATAAATTTTAAATAGCTTAGTATACAAAACCGAAAATCGGTAAACACTGTGGAACAAAATAAAAAACGTAGAACGTTTATTAGCAAAACGAATAAGAAAGAAATTACAGAAAGTAAAAATCAGCAAACACTGTAGAACCAAATTAATAAGAAACGAATGTTCAAAACTTCGAAAACCACCAGAGATAAACGGCAAAAGTCAACAGGCTTTTCAAAATAAAAACACTGCCAAACTTCCACCATCGTCTTGTCTGTCTCGCCTGACCTCACTCTTCTTGTCGATCAGCTCGTCACTCTGCTGGCTGATAAATAAAATCTGTTCTGTTCTCCAACTGAACTAAATTATAATTTATTTCTATAAAAAAAAAAAAATAAAATAAAAAAAAAAATAATAATAATAATAATAAAACGACGGTGGTGGTCGGTGCCGCGGTGCGCAAGTGACGTAACCAGTGTTGCAGAACACCAACTATGGCCAAAAGCCTATTCTCTGCATTAGGTACCCTAATGTTTTTTGTTGTTGTTGTTGTTGTTGTTGTTTGTTTTTTTGTTTGTTTTTTACTTTGTACAGTACTCATTGTTCATTCTAAATGTATTTTAATGTAAAATATGTTACATATATTATGTTATATAAATATATGAATATAGAACGTATATAAATTCTATATATAAAATTCTGCTGCTGGCTCCTCTGCCATGGGTAACACCTCCCCCCCCCCAACCCCCACGCATAAAACTCCGCCTATGCTTGCAAAGTAAGTTGTTGTGTGGTCTAAACATTTGAAAGTTGTGTTAAGTGTTTCTGTCCACTTTACTTATTGTCCATACAGCAGGTCAAATACCAAACCCAACATCCAATAATTTCACTTAATAATACCAAAAATACACAACCATTTAATGTTTGGGAATTGAAAATTCTTTGTATTTCTATCAAGAATCAGGACAAATTGTACATAAACCATGAGAAGTGTAAATTATTTTATTAAATGAACTTTTTTGCTTGTTTGTTTGGTTTGGTTTGTTTTGTTTTGAAGAACGAATTGTGAAAAATGTTCCAAAGGTATTCAGACACTCTTCCTCTGTTTTATTTTATGAAGACATTTTGACTTTATTAAACTGTTTTCTTCTGTCTTCTCTCTTTCTCTCAATGCAGGTTAAGATGGTGTGAAATGACAGATGCAGGTTGTTCTGCTGTGACTTCAGCTCTGAAATCAAACCCATCACACCTGAGAGAACTGAACCTGAGCGAGAATAAACTAGGAGACTCTGGAGTGAAAAACCTCAGTGATCTACTGATGAACACACAATTCAAGCTGGAGAAACTAGAGTTAGTATCATTATACTGTACAGCAGTGACAGTGAGATTAAAGTTCACTGTTTACTTTCATGAAGTCACCATGAAATTAAAGTTGACAGTTACTATTTTTTATGGAATATTGCAGTAATTAAATTATTTATCCATCTACATAATGTATTTATAATTTATGTGACCCTCTGATCTTTCATCTAAATACCTTAAATGACAGCAATAGAATTAATTGTTAATGGACCAAGTTAAATCCTGCCCTACTTTTTTGTTTGTTTTTTTGTTTTGTTTTGTTTTTTGTTTTTTTGCATTCACTCAGACATACTGTACAATAAAGTGTAACAGTTACAAAGTGTTTATTGATGATAAAATACTCCAAAAATGTCTTTAGGTAAATTGTAATTCTGAAACAGAGTTTTAAACTAAATGTTCACATTTTAATGTCATTTTTAAGTAGTTCTATAGTTTATTCTATATCTTAAGCTGCTTTGTTAATGTTTTTCCTTCTGTTCTTATTTATGGTCATATAATGTTTTTGGAAATGTTTTAATTATTACACTGTATGGTGTTAACACATGATGAATTTACTCACATGAACTTGACACTTGTCTGATTCATTGTCTTTTCTCTTTCTGTCTTCAGTCTGTGTAATTGCAGTATTACAGAGAAACAGTGTCTCATCCTGACTTCAGCTCTGAAATCAAACCCATCACACCTGAGAGAACTGAACCTGAGCTGGAATCAAATAAAAAACACAGGAGTGAATCACTTATGTGACGTAATGAAGGATTCACACTGTAAACTGGAGAGATTGAGGTCAGTAACATTCACATACAAGAATCAAAATGATTAAAATCACCTCAACAGTTTAAACCAAAACACTTTATAGTATCTAACGATGTCTACAGAAGCTTCTTAAACGAGCTCATCCAGTAAGTAAAACTGTTAAGTGTGGAATAAAGAGTCTTCAACATGTTTTACACTAAACAATACTTTTAAATTGAACTATTTTTAGAGTTTACCACAAAAAAATGCAGTTTTATAAGAGAAGTTTTTGCATCAGGTGGTATTCAGTTTATGACACTTCTTATTCATTCCTATGGTATCCGTAAACGGTGGTTGAGTGTCGCACAATTCTGACTGAAATTCAGTGACAAGTTAGTCGTTACGCTTTGTCCAATAGTAAGTAATACAGACCCTCTCATCTCCCTATACTAAGAAAATCTCTGACAAGGGGTAATTAGGAACACAGGTGCATAGGATAAAGCAATCAAACTAAACAAGAACAGGAAAATGGCCAAATAAGGAAACTCAGAAACAAAGATGGGGGTAAAACAAGAAAAAACAGGTCCAACAGTCTGACACTTGAACATTAAGTCTGTTATTTTTAATGTTATTTTATTTATTATTTAAATATTTTGTATTTGTTATCCTAAAAATTCATCATGCACATAAACCTTACTGCATAGTTCATAGATTTCACTATTCGTCTACTTTGCTGATCGCTCATTATAGATCAACTAACATGATCTATAAAGGTGCAAAATTATTTGTCAAATAAATGAAACATGATGAAACAATTATTTGAGTTTAAATTGATATAGCTTATTCTAGAGATTGCAGTGATGCATGACATGGTGAAAAATGACTGAATGAATAATACTGTATTAAAGTAGCTTAAGATTCATTTTAAAAGTGTGTCCCCTAAAAGCACAAGTGGCCCAAGGCTGTTCCCCCCAGTTACTGTGGTCTAGAACTGACACTGCAGGGTCAAAGTCTATTTAAAGAACAATCTCTTTGTCACGGAGGCTGGACAAGAAATTAAAGGTTCGAGATGAGTCCCCTTGTAGCGTGACGGAATACTCAAACGCGGAAGTGCACGAGTGAGCAGGTAAATCACGCAGTTGGTCTGAGAACGCTCCGATAAGGAGTAGAGATTTCCACCAAGAAATCTGCGTTCTCACACGCACACAGACAGGCAAATAAGCGCTCCGAAGAGCAGAGAGTTTACTCACATGAGTAGAGGCGATGATGGGACCTGAAGTTGATTCGAGCATGAGCTCAATGTCTGGTGCAAAACAACACCTGCTTCCTGCTTAAATACCTGCGTGAAGTTACTTCCGGGTCCTCGTGACCTCACGTGATCTGGTACGTGTGACAGTACTCCCCCCTCCAGGACCGGCACCTGACGGTCCCGGGACGGAGGATACCCGACGACGGTAGTCCTGGATGAGTGTGGGGTCCAGGATGAACCGCCCGGGGACCCAAGAACGCTCCTCCGGACCGTAGCCCTCCCAATCAACGAGATATTGGGTGCCACGGCCCCGGGTTCGCGAGTCAAGGATCCGCAGGACGCAGGTACGCAGGACCACCATCGATGATCCAGACCGGGGGTGGAGCAGTGACCTGGGGAGACAGAGAGGAGAAGAAGACATGTTTGAGTTGAGATTGATGGAATACAGGATGGATCCGGAGGGAAGCAGGCAGCTGGAGCCGGAAGGTGACAGGGTTTAATCGGTGAGTGATCTTGTAGGGTCCGATGAAGCGTGGAGTGAGTTTCTTAGAATCAGTCTTCAGATTGATGTTACGGGTGGACAGATAGACCCTGTCACCAACATGGAACAATCGTCCCGGAGGGTGCGGGCGGCGGTGTTGAATGGTGTAGCGTTGGTTGGCTTTCTGGATGGCAGTCCGGGCGTGATTCCAGAGCCGCCGGCACCGGCGGACCAACTGTTGGGCGGACGGGACATCAACCTCCGGTTCTTGATGTTCGAACACCGGAGGTTGGTACCCGTAGCATACCTCGAAAGGGCTTAGATTAGTGGCCGAAGATGTGTGCAAGTTGTTGGATAGCTCAGCCCAGACGAGGTAGCGTGCCCAGGAGCGCTGATGTTCACCCGCAAAGCATCGAAGGAAGCGCTCCAGTTGTTGGTTGGCCCGCTCCGTCTGGCCGTTCGTCTGAGGATGGTGACCGGACGATAGGCTGGAGGTGGTGCCGACCAGACGGCAGAAGGCCTGCCAGAACTTGGCCGTGAACTGGGGCCCTCTGTCCGAGACGATGTCCTTGGGAAACCCATGCAAGCGGACTACGTGTTCGAGTATAAGTTCCGCGGTGGTTTTGGCAGAGGGGAGTCCGGTGAGAGCCACCAGGTGCACAGCCTTCGAGAAACGATCCACAATGGTCAGGATGGTGTTCTTGCCTTGCGAGTCAGGGAGTCCAGTGACGAAATCGACCGAGATGTGACTCCAGGGGTGCTTGGGGATGGGGAGGGGCTGCAGCTCGCCGGTGGATGGTGAGTTGGTGGTCTTGGAGCGAGCGCAGATGTTACATGCCTGGACGTACTCCTGTACGTCTCTCCTCAATGTCCTCCACCAAAACGCCCTGTCGATGAACGAGATGGTCCTCTGGACCCCCTGATGTCCTGCCAAAGTGGAATCGTGCCCCCACTGGAGAACTTCTTTGCGGAGATGGTCGGGCACAAAGAGTCGCCCAGCGGGGGTTTCCGGTGGAGGGGGTTCCTGACTGTGACTCTGGCGGACTCTCTCTTCTAACCCCCACTGGAGAGGAGCCAAGATGATGTGAGGAGGCAGGACAGGTGCGGGCTCCGAGGAGGTGGTGTCTCGTTGGTGTTGGCGGGAGATGGCATCCGCTTTCGCATTCTTCGAGCCGGGCCGGTAGGAGAGATGGAAGTTGGAGTGCTCGAAGAATAACGCCCACCGCGCCTGCCTGGGGTTAAGCTGTTTGGTCTGGCGGATGACGGTGAGGTTCTGGTGGTCGGTCCAGACGGTGAATGGGTCGCTGCCGCCCTGGAGCCAGTGATGCTACTCTTCCAGAGCCCACTTGATGGCCAACAGTTCACGGTCCCCTACCCCGTAACGCTGCTGTGTGGGATTGAATTTCCTCGAGAAAAAACTACAGGGATGTAGTTTCTCGTCTGGACCGCGTTGTGAAAGGACCGCTCCTACGCCCACATCGGAAGCGTCTACTTCAACAACGAAAGTTGTTTAGTCGGGTTGGGATGGATGAGAACCGGAGCGGTGGTGAACAGGTGACACAGTTTCTTGAAGGCTTGGATGGCTTCAGGTGTGAGTTGGAAGTCTCCGCGTGATGGTTTGGTGAGAGCAGTCAGAGGTGCCGCAGTTGCGCTGAAGCCCTGGATGAATCGCCGGTAGAAATTGGCGAACCCCAGAAAACGTTGGAGCTGTTTGAGCGACATGGGTAGGGGCCACGAGCGCACAGCCTCCAGCTTCTGGGGATCCATGGCCACACCCTGAGAGGATATCACGAAGCCAAGGAATGTGGTGGTGTGCTGGTGAAAGGCACATTTCTCCAACTTGCAGTACAACTGATGGGCCAGCAACCTCCGGAGTACTGCTCGGACATGCTGGGTGTGTTCCTCGAGCGTCTTGGAGTATACGAGGATGTCGTCCAGGTAAGCGTAGCACCACCGACCCAGCATGTCCCGGAGAACGTCATTGATGAATTGTTGAAATACGGAAGGACTGTTGCACAGACCAAACGGCATAACCAGGGTCTCGTAGTGACCAGTGGGGGTTATGAAGGCCGTCTTCCACTCATCACCCTCCCTGATGCGGACCAAGTTGTATGCGCTCCGTAGGTCCAGCTTCGTGAAGAAGCGGGCACCAGAGAGGGCGTCCAGGGCGGTGTTGGTAAGAGGGAGTGGATGACGGTTCTTGATGGTGATCTGGTTAAGGCCCCTGTAGTCAACACATGGACGGAGACCCCCGTCCTTCTTCACGAAGAAGAAGCCCGCGGCCGCAGGAGAGCTGGAAGGACGGATAGTGCCGGCCCGGAGTCCTTCAGCCACGTACTCCTCCATCGCCTGTTGTTCGGTGGCCGACAGGGAGTACAGATGGCCGTGGGGGGGCACCGCGCCCGGCACGAGGTCAATGGCAAGGTCGTAGGGGCGGTGAGGTGGTAGGCGAGCGGCACGTCCCTTACTAAAGACCTCGGCCAGGTCGCGGTACGGAACGGGGATCCCCTCCAGCTTGACATCGGGGACCTCGGACTCCCCTGAACACGTCCCAGCCTTCGCCCGGAGACAGAGCTCCTGACAGGTCGCCCCCCAGTGGACGATTCTGTTGGTGGTCCAAGAGATGAAGGGATCGTGCATAAGGAGCCATGGGTACCCCAGGATGATCGGCGGTGACGTGATAGTAGTGATGAAGAAGTGGATTTTCTCAGAGTGATTGTCGATCTGGAGGTGAAGTTCTTTGGTGCGTTGAGTGACAGGACTGAAGTTGAGGGGGCGACCGTCAATGGCTGTGATATTTAAAGGCTGGGATAACACCTCAGTCTCAATCCCCAATTGGGCAGCATAAGCCTGATCGATAAAATTCCCAGCCGCACCAACAAATCAACAAATGCGGTGGTCACGATCCGTTGGTGGCCCATGAGGATTGATACCTGAAGGAGCAGCCGGGAATCAGCGGGACAGGATTTGATGGCAGTGGCACCAGATGAAGACCTCCCCCTCTTCACCTGGTCTGGCCGTTTCCCGGACGCAAAGGGCAGATAGCACGGTGGTGATCTGGGGAGGCGCAATAGGCACATAGACCTTCGCGGTAGCGTCTAGCCCTTTCTGCTGCCGTCAGGGAGGTGCGCCCTATCTGCATGGGTTCCCCGGCTCCGGATGAGTGGGCCTCTGGAGCGGCCGGTGGAGGTGGAGATGGCGCAGCGACAGCGTGAGTGAGGGGTTGATCCAGATGGCGGTGACGGAGGGTGGAGCCTGTGGAGAGATGAAAAGAGCATTTAGTAGAGTGACTCATGCGTTGATCCACCTGGAGGGCGAGCTGGATCATGCCCTCCAGGGTGGCCGGCAGCTCACGCACAGCCAGTTCGTCTTTCAGACGGTTGGACAGCCCTTCATAAAAGGCTGTGCGGAGCGCCGCGTCGCTCCATTGCGTCTGGACGGCGAGAGTGCGGAAGTCCATGGTGTATTTGCTGACGCTGCGCTCGCCCTGCCTCAGGTGGTACAAACGGGAATCCACCTCCACCTCGCTCTCAGGATGTTGGAAGGCGGCCCTGAGCTGGGTGGTGAACTCGGGATACGAGTGGGCGGCGATCCCGTCAGCTTTCAGGACCGCCGCAGCCCACTCAGCTGCCTGCCCGGTGAGAAGAGAGATGAGGAGAGCAATCCTGCTGCAGTCGGATGGGTATCGTGCTGGCTGAAACTCAAACAAAAGTGATAGGTTGGTTAGAAATACATCGCACCGGGTTCCGGATCCATCCCATTTCTCCGGAAGTGCGATCTTGGGTTGAAGGGCGGGACGGACTGGGTCTGCGGGGGCGATCTGTGCAGCAGCCAGGTCATCATAGTCCGCCTGCAGGGCGGTGAGGTCAGACTGGAGAGCCCCGCACTCCTGCCGAAGACCCGCGGTTTCGACACGAAACGCGTTGACCTCCGCCCGAAGCCCCACCAGCTCCTGCCTCAGACTAATGATTTCCCCCCCAGGGTCAAAGTCTATTTAAAGAACAATCTCTTTGTCACGGAGGCTGGACAAGAAATTAAAGGTTCGAGATGAGTCCCCTTGTAGCGTGACGGAATACTCAAACGCGGAAGTGCACGAGTGAGCAGGTAAATCACGCAGTTGGTCTGAGAACGCTCCGATAAGGAGTAGAGATTTCCACCAAGAAATCCGCGTTCTCACACGCACACAGACAGGCAAATAAGCGCTCCGAAGAGCAGAGAGTTTACTCACGTGAGTAGAGGCGATGATGGGACCTGACGTTGATTCGAGCATGAGCTCAATGTCTGGTGCAAAACAACACCTGCTTCCTGCTTAAATACCTGCGTGAAGTTACTTCCGGGTCCTCGTGACCTCACGTGATCTGGTACGTGTGACACTCTTTCTTACCATTTCATAATCTGAAGAACCTTCTTTCGCCACAAAGAACCTCTTGTGAAACAGTCAAGTCACCTTTATTTCTATAGCGCTTTTAACAATACAGATTGCAGCTTTACAGTATTAAATAGGAAAATAGTGCCAATAATGCAGAAGAACAACAGAAAACACTCAATTTTCAGTTATCATTGAATCCATTGATGTCGTCATCCAGCTCAGTTCAGTTCAAATAGTATCTGTGCAATCAAGTCGACGGTATCACTGGAAATTAAGTGTCACCAACTAAGCAAACTAGAAAGATTCTTCAGATGTTAAAGGTTCTTTATGGAACCATTTAGACAAAAAAATTTCTTCTATGGCATCATGAAGCACCTTTATTTTTTAAAAGAGTGTTGGTCTCGCGACACTCAGCAGCTTGTAAGGAAGTCTCAGCAGTGACTGTATTTCTTAAAGCTGAGGTAATTTGGTATGGGAAGTGAAATCCTCAGTAACTTTTACAGATGTACAGGTGAAAGTGGTGTGGAAGTTACACAGTTCAGGACAGGAAAGCTCTCCAGCACGTGATTAAAAGCAGTGTTAATGCATGGTGTTAGTGTCAATGTTTTCTGAATCAATAAGCTTTTCAGTAGTAAAGCTCTTTTTTTGATCAAGTAACGTGGTTGCGTCAACAAAAGCTACATTTTCCAAAACATTTCTGAGGCTCAAGCTCAAATCAGAAAAATAACTGCTAAGGATCACTGATCCTGGATCAGTAAGTGACGCCACTAAACCTCGTAACTCCATTGGCTCCTCAAAGTGTCAGTCAAACCTCACTATTCCTCCCACCTCTCAGTTTGGAGCATCTCAGCTTGTTTGCAGTCTGAAGGTAAATAAAGAACTGTTGACTGAATAAATACAGCGTTTTCTTTACTCAAGAAACACTATATTTATGTTTTGGTTTTTTTTGTTTTTTTTGTATTTGAGAAGTGGAGAAGAGTGTCTTAATCTAGCATTTGTTGTCGAGTCACAGTCAAATAGCATGTGTGAAGTGCTAAATCTTTTATAATATGATATTTTGGCAAAATAACATAAAAAAACGGAGCGACAGAAAACTGTACCATTATAACCTGCAAGTTCATGAAAACATAAATTCAATGCAAGTACTGCCTCTGACACGAGTGAATAATGAACAATACTTTTATTATAGTATTTATAATCTTTTTTAATGTACTGTAAATTAATGAAAATGTAGTCGTTCATTGGTTGTTCATGTCAATTCACAGTGCATTAATGTTAACAAACAACTTTTGATTTTAATAATGTGTTAGTAAATGTTGAAATTAACGTTAAGATTAATAGCTGCTGTAGAAGTATTGATCATTCTTAGTTCATGTTAACTATACTAGTTAACTAATGTTAACTACTGAACCTTATTGTGAAGTGTTAACATTTATATAAATGTATCTGTATACAATGAAGCCACGATACCAACATACACTTTTTTTTTTTTTAATTTCTGAAAAAGTAGCAGTTTAGGTCATAGGAGGTCTATGTCACAATATGAGTTAAATCCAGCCCTGTACATGATACTGATACTGAGAGCATTGACTTGAAATGAAGTTGGTTCGATATAAAAATTACATTTTAAAAACAGCTTGGTTGTAGTACTATTTTTGCCATGTTACTGTAGCTTATCTTGCTACATTTCCCAGGAGGATCTTCAGTGTAGTGAAGCTTTATTTAATGAAGAGTAACTGTTAGCTTTGGTCACTACATTTTCCAAGTAGCTTGACCAACACTGTTAAAAAGTGCACAGTTCATTTGTGGAGTAACCTTCCTATCACTTCAGGATATTTACAGCACTAGGGTCATCATGAGACCCACAACATCATCAGGGACAATACACATCCACAACACAGCCTCTTCACACTTCTGCTGTCTGGGAGATGTACAGGAGTGTGAAATCAAGGACAGAAATTGCATTTCTAATAACTTTTGTAATTTATTAATTATGTTTAGAAGTCTTTTGATGGGTTGCATCAAGGAGCTGTGAAACCTGTTACACTCACTGAATGAATCACATTTGTGCCAAACTCTTACAAAGCAAAAACAAACACCGACATGTCATTGAAGTACTATAGTCCTTTGTAGGGATGTAACGGTATGAAAATTTCCTATCATGATTATAGTGTCCAAAATGATCACGGTTATCAGTATTATCATGGTATTGTTAAAGTGTACTGGAAATGTTCAAAAAGTACTGACACATAAATCAGATATCTAATGTAAACTTTTAAATAAAGCTGTGGAAAACGTTTCATAAAAAAAGAAAAAACTCACATTTCAGCCTTTAAATGAAGAAAAGTGTTAAGTCAAAATGATCATTGATTTAATAAATTATTATATGTATCTTATCTGTTCCATAAATAATCTAGATAACTGGTCTGAATTAAGCTTGTTTTTCATCAACCGGTCAAATTTTTGGCTACATCAGGGCAAATTCGGTCCGTTTTTCAGGCCAGACAAAAACTGCACACAAGCTGAATGTAAATATAAGTATCTGTAAATCCACTGTATGACACTAGACGGCGCTTATGGAAAAGCTGAATTAAATCTCCCGTGACCTCCGTGCAAAAAGCTCAAAATGAACCACTTTTCTCCAACAATTAAAATGAACAGATTCTATGATGTGAAACACAAACACCAGAACGAAGATGGATGCCGAGGAGATCGACATTGATCTGGTAGCCAAAAAAAAAAAAAAAAAACTACATCTGTTATATGGCTATATTTTGGATTTGAGATTGCTGACATTGACCAGAGAGAGGTACTGTGCAAGAATTAGAGGCCCTGTTTACACCTGGTATTAACATGCGTTTTCTGACGCGTCGATCTGATCACAAGTGGACAATGCTAAGTACAGGTGTAAATAGGGGTGTAAAACGTTTTCAGCTTGTCCACTTTTGACCACATCCACTTTTCAAAATCCCGTTTGTGTCCCCCTCACTTTCAAATTCGTTTGTTAAATGAATGTGTCGTATTGTAGAAAGCAGCTCAGCGCTGCTGAGAATTCGCACGATCCTTAAAACGAAACCGAAAGTAAAACGCGCGCGCGCGCCTTCAAAAGCAATTTTAATACGCGCTTTTGGAGAGCGGTTCCACAGTACGCGCAAATCAGGCCACATAAAATATATATGTTGTTATATGCATGTATCCTATAACAGGTTGTGTAGTTGTCTATAGCTCTGTATCATGCTTGAAAAACTGGTCTCTTTTTGCACTTAGAATATTGAGAGAGTAGCCTAGCCTACTTTGATTATGGCTGCACTATTGTTTGCACTTAATACAGCTATTTTTTGTTTAGACTATTTTTATCTATACTGTTTTTATTTATATTTGTAAAAAATATCTTCAGTTCGTTCTAGAAGCTCATAATTCATGTACAGTTCTAATGTCTGAAGAGAATCACATGAAATCATACGGGAGAGACGCCAGTCAGTTGAGTTTGTAATGTATGTAAATGCAGGAATGTGGTCAGAAGTGGTCGAAAGTGGACAGAAGAGATGGATTAAAATGCCTGGTGTATACAACTGTGTCTCCATTGTCCACTTCTGATCCGATCGACCAAAAACATACCCAGTTTCCTTTTCAAAAGAGTTTACACATAGTATACGTTACATTCTGCATAAATGTCTGTTTGTTTGGACAAAATGTGTAAAATATCTTATTTTTGTGAAAATGTTTATGCATTTATTGTTTTATTTAATTTACCCTATACTTTTGAGAAAATAAGTTTACATTGATGCAAATGCTATTTCATTTAGTAAAAATAATTTATTTGAAACCATTTCTAGTTTTACAAATACACATTTCAGCAGCATCACTAATCTGTGTGTGCATTTTCCTTAAAAGCCCATCAAGTTGACTCACAATACCATTTATTATAATCGCAATCGCGTATCGCAATATTTTGACCTCAATAATCACAATATGAACATTTTCCCAAATCGTGCAGCCCTAGTCTGGGGTTTCATTATCCTTTAAAGACGAACTTCCCATTACCATCACTGACTGTTGCCTTGTTTGTTGCACAATATATATATTTGTATATTTTTGTGTATGTTCATATATTTTTGTAAAGTTAATCTGTCTATATTCTATACTGTATATATTTGTGTAATGGAGACTTGCAAAGTAAGTTGTTGTGTGGTTTAAACATCTGAAAGTTGTATTAAGTGTTTCTGTCCACTTCACTTATTGCCCATACAGCAGGTCAAATACCAAACACAATATCCAATAATTTCAGTTAATAATACCAAAAATACACAAACATTTAATGTTTGGGAATTAAAAATTTAAAAAATTATTTGTATTTCTATCAAGAATCAGGACAAATTGTACATAAACCATGAGAAGTGTAAATTATTTTATTAAATTAACAACTTATTATTATTTTATTTTAATTATTTTTGTTTTGTTTTGTTTTGTTTTGAAGAACGAATTGTGAAAAATTTTCATTTTATGAAGACATTTTGACTTTAGTAAACAGTTTTCTTATATCTTCTCTCTTTCTCTCAATGCAGGTTAAGCTGGTGTGAAATGACAGATGAAGGTTGTTCTGCTGTGACTTCAGCTCTGAAATCAAACCCATCACACCTGAGAGAACTGAACCTGAGCAGGAATGAACTAGGAGACTCTGGAGTGAAAAACCTCAGTGATCTACTGATGAACACACAATTCAAGCTGGAGAAACTAGAGTTAGTATCATTATACTGTACAGCAGTGACAGTGAGATTAAAGTTCACTGTTTACTTTCATGAAGTCACCATGAAATTAAAGATGACAGTTACTATTTTTTGATGGAATATTGCAGTAATTAAATTATTTATCCATGTTCATAATGTATTTAGATCTTTCATCTAAATACCTTAAATGACAGCAATATAATTAATTGTTAATGGACCAAATTAAATCCTGCCATACTTTTTTTTTTTTTTTTTTTTTTTTTTTTTTTTTTTTTTGCATTCACTCAGACATACTGTACAATAAAGTGTAACAGTTACAAAGTGTTTATTGATGATAAAATACTCTAAAAATGTCTTTAGGTAAATTGTAATTCTGAAACAGAATTTTAAACTAAATTTTCACATTTTAATGTCATTTTTAAGTAGTTCTATAGTTTATTCTATATCTTAAGCTGCTTTGTTAATGTTTATGGTCATATAATGTTTTTGGCAATGTTTTAATTATTACACTGTATGGTGTTAACACATGATGAATTTACTCACATGAACTTGACACTTGTCTGATTCATTGTCTTTTCTATTTCTGTTTTCAGTCTGTGTAGATGCAGAATTACAGAGGAACAGTGTCTCATCCTGACTTCAGCTCTGAAATCAAACCCATCACACCTGAAAGAACTGAACCTGAGTCTGAATCAAATAAAAAACACAGGAGTGAATCACTTATGTGACGTACTGAAGGATTCACACTGTAAACTGGAGAGATTGAGGTCAGTAACATTCACATACAAGAATCAAAAAGATTAAAATCACTTCAACAGTTAAAACCAGAACACTTTATACTCAAAATCTCATGATGAGTCCACTTTATATTTGTGAAAAAATTTTCACTTTAATGATTTGTTTGTAAGATGATCTTCCTCTGTTTGTCTCTTTCTAGTCTTTCTGACTGTGGAATTACAGATGTTTCTTCTTTAACTCAGTCTTTGACGAACACAAAAGCACTGCAGTTTCTAAAAGAGCTTGATCTGAGTTTTAATATGATTGGAGACTCAAAGCAGCAGCTCATTGATGTGCTACGAGACTCAAACTGTAAACTGAGGTGAGTAAACTTCACTTTCTGATATTAAAGAGATTCATTTACCTCTAATATGTGAACAAATATATACTTTCAAATATTTGTGAAAACAGTTTATCAAATTATCAAGCTTTATTTCAAAGGGTTTGTGTCAGAATGAAAGGTAAAGTTGAAAAAAATGTTGAACACAGGAGGAAAGAGAACAAAAGCACACTGTCAGAGCTTTATACAACAACACCTGCTTTATTAATGACATCAGTAATAGTGAATCATTACAGTTTGAAATAGATTTGGTCAGATTGTAGGAAAACGCTGGTAAAATCAGTGCAGATTCCAGCTTCAGCTCACAGTCGTCCAGCATCACATGATCAATGTCTCTGTCTCTTGTGTTTTTATTTTGACAAGCAAAACGTCACATTACTTATGTAAGGTTTAATCAGGGTGTGATTTGTCGGGGTGAATTCCTCCCTGGTAGAACTGCAACAGCTCAACGGTGTAAACCTGGGAAACATGCTTCATTCTGACAAGACTTGTCGTAATATGCTCATGTTTATTGGAGAAACAATGACAGCTCAGTTAGTGGACTTCATCAGTTAATATGTTTTTCATGAATGAAAGTGTTTCAAATCATCCCCCCTCTGGTTTCTCCACAAATCGCATCCTGGGTATAATGTACATCCAGCTCTCCAGGACATCCAGTTGTTATCACAGAATAAACCAGACAGGTTGATCAGGACTTGTATCATCCTGAATCCGTGTATCATTCGTCCATTCGTTTTTTGATTTAATATTGAAAGAAGAAACATGACAAAACGGCTCCTTTTTCGTTTTTTCATTTTTTCCAGAAAAAACGAAAAACAAGAATTCAGCTTGATTTTTCGTTTTTCGTTCAGGGGTGGAAAAAATGAATAAACAACTTGAATATTCGATTTCTACACGTGGGCGGAACGAAACGCCCCTTTCTGCTAATTGGTCAGCCGAAGATCAAACCATGCCCCTGTCAGTTCTTCCGCAGTTTCGCGCAGAAGAATATTCCTCCGTGGAACGGATACTTAACGCCTTTATTGCAAATACATTTAATCTTTTTTTTCAGGAAACAACCACACTAACGAATGGCTCGACACAACCCGTACCGGGGCAAAGCCTAGACAGGGCTTTCTCAAAGTGCCAGGGGGTGCGCAAAATAATTTGCTATAGCCTACCGTATTTTCTGTGCTGTAAGTCACGTTTTTTTTTTTTTTTTTTATCATGAAACCTGCTGTGATTTATTCCAAAGTAATTTATATAATGCATTTAACGTCAAATAATCTTAATGTAGACTGTTAAAAGTAGACGTGTCAGTTGTGTTATGGTTCATGTTTGTGGCATACGCCAGAAAGATGTTCAAGGATTGAACAGGGAACAAGGATTCTATTGTTTCTATATTTTTCAAAGGGATGCATTTTTCTGTCATTTTGAATTCACACAAATAAAAATATTTTTTTTTTCCATTTCGAATGATGTCCTGCTCTTATCTGTATGACTGTAAATGACAGAGTATTAAGTTGTTTGCTGCTGAGGAAAGAAATTCAAGTGATGGCGCTGGCGCCTCGCGCGCTCACACAACATATCAGTGTATATCATAGCACTGTTCATTAGCAAAGTAAAACACCGTCAACCAAACATAAAAAATTACTATGCTTAATTAAATGTGTCTGTTGTACACTAGCCTTTAGGCTAACTGTAACTTGTATAGTTGCTGACTGTTATTTTGCTTGCATATTGGGACCCGATTGAAGAAGCCTTTTTTACAAAAATATTTTAGCAGGTAAATCGCAAAGAGGCTATGGAAACTTTGGAATTAAATAAATGCCTTTCGGCGTTTAAAATAAATGTTGTTTATAATGGCATTATTTTTAAATAAGCTAGCATATTTTTATTTTACATGGCTACTTACTTTTTTTTTTTTTTTTTTTTTTTTTGTTTTCTGAATAACATTCATTTACGGATTTGCCATGAAGTGAGGTGAAGTAAATGTTAATAGTGTTTATGTACAATGACAGCGCGGAGAGAGCGCACAACGACTTGCTCTGGGGTGCGTTTCCCAAAAGCATCGTTAGCCAACTATGGTCGCAAGTTCCGTCGTTACCAACATAGTTCAACGACTCGGTGTTTCCCGAAACCATAGTTCAAACGAACATTCGCAAACAGCGTCACAAACTTACGTGGTTGGAACTACACCTGTCGACCTGTGGTTAGAAGCACAGTTCCTTGTTAGAAAGACATGTGGGCTCAATAAATTATGCTCTTGGGCACAGTAAGCAAGCTAACATGCAGTACAATCTATATATTTCACTCGATCTAAATATAAATGCATTTTAATCTTTGCATTTTAAAGCGTCCTCTGCAAGCGACGTTTTTGAATAGTGCGCATGCGCATAAATGCCTATGGGCACCCCGGAGAATGACGTAAGAGGGAACCCGCGATGAATGAAACATCAAATAAAGCGAAATGACATGGAACAAAAAAAAAAAGTAAATTAGTTATCAGGTGCCATGTTTAATATAGCTGCATTTTAGAGATCTCTAATAAGTTAAATAGCATAAATTATTACTCGGTGACGTCATTAACAACGGCCCTACATTGTTGAACTAATGTGGTTCAAACGACGGAGATGCGACCGTGTTCGGTAAACAGTCCTGACTAGCTAGTTAATTTCCACAACAATGCATCGTACTATGGAGGTTAACCAGCGAGTTATGTCGTTGTACGGGAAACGCACCCCTGGTTGTCAGATAGTCAGAGTGACAGTTCTTATGTGAACGTTAGGCTTACACGAAAGTCAATGCCTATTCTTTCCTTTTTGTATTAGTGTTTAAAATATTTAATGTACAACTTATCTAAATACTTGTATCTTAATTATTATTATTTTTAACTTACTGGGCGACCAGGGCAGGCTGCCATCAAAAGGACAGCCATCAAACCCTGCCAACTAATGCAGAGCGTAGGTAAATTTATGCATGCATAGAAGAAAGCCCTGTCTACCCAGTTAGCAAATTTCCTTTGGCCCAGATCTGGCCCAAACCTACAGCTAAAGTGTGGCCCACATTAGTTTTTGTTCGCCGGGCCAAAATTGGCCCATATGTTTTTAGCCAGAACTGAACCAAACCAGAGCCATAACTCTGCCGTTCATGAGCCAAGTAATACATTTTTATGTGGCCCATATATGGGCCTTATGTTTCATTTTAGTAAGGCTGAGTTTTGTTAAGACCTCACTGCCCTAATGTGGCCCACATGCGGCTGACTGTATATGTAAAATTCGTATTAACTAGAGAGTAAATCACACACTCAACAACAAAAATGTAAATAAAATAATTTACTTTTGTCAGTGCAGGTTAAATGCGCTTTACAGTTACTCAGTATTGAGTTAGAATATTCTTATAAATATATAACACATATATTTAACATAACAATTTGAGTTGGAATCATTTTTTAAGAATATAAAACAAACACAATTAATATTCGAACCAAAAACTATGAAATTGACCAATTTGTGTTGGAATCAATTTTTAAGAATATTTAACAGATATACTTTTAACTTTCAGAAAGAAAATTATGAAATGGACAAATCTGAGTTGGAATCCATTTTCAAGAATATTCAACAGATATACATTTAACATTAAATATATATATTAAATGGACAAATTTGAGTCTGAACCAGTTTTTAAGAACAAATAACATTAAACTTGAGTGTTGAGAAGCGAAGTGTTGAGAAGAGAAGAGTTGCACTGTTGTTTATTCTTTCTCTCTTTCCTCCCATCATCTCAGTCTCCAGACAGGTGCAGCCACTTTATACAGTTAATTTCAATGTCTTTATCTGAAGCCCTTCCAGTCAGGGGATTCTGCTTACTCTGCACCTACAGTGAAGAGAAATTTAATAATTATTATCAGTAGTACAAACTGAAAGGTAAACCTGCAGGATTACACTAAAAATCAAAATGCTCAACAGTGTGGGATAACCAAATACATGTAATCTCGATTATATAATCAAGTTGTTACATTTTTTAATACATTTTCAAACTATACTTACTTTTTACTTATTACATATTATTTACACAATGGCAACAAAGTATTCATGATTATCTCATAATTTTTTTCATCTTAAAAATTTTCTTTCCTACTGCTAATATAAAGTCTTCAAGTTTTGTGGACATTCACACAAACACCATTTACTAGGCTAAACTTGCCTCCTGGAATACAGCATTTGACTTGAAATACAAAAATTATTTCAGTTTTCTAAGTATTTTCTCAACATTGCATCAAGTACTCATGAACGGCGGAGTTATGGCTCTGGTGTGGTTCAGTTCTGGCTAAAAACATATGGGCCAATTTTGGGCCGATGAACAAAAACTAATCTGGGCCACACTTTAGCTGTAGATTACGGCCAGATACGGGCCAAAAGAAAAGTACTAACTGAGACATCTATAGAAAGCTTGATATGTTGTTGATCATTTGAGTTTTTGAAAACCACTTAAAACGGTTTAAAAAAAAAGGACTATGAAATCGGTATTACTACGTTACATCTAGCCCATTTTAAGAAATGTAAGATGATTTTTCTAATGGCTTCGACTGTTATTTTACGTCAAGACAGCCTAGGCTGTTTACCACACCAAAGAGCAGTGAAAAACACTAAAAAACGTGAAAAGCGCTTTATAAACGTTTTCACAAATCAATCTCTATCTAAAATAAGTGATTCTGCATTAACCCGGATTGCGTGATTATTGGAATCTGTCGGAGGGCTACGCAAACACCACGTTCAACAAAGAAAAATGATCTAACTCGACGCTTTTCCCAATGAAACAAATAACTAAACATCTAATAATTACAAATGCTGACAAATAATCATGAATATTTAAATACAATTACTTTAAAATGCCAAAATATCCCTTACCTGAAGCACTTGTGTGACAGAAAATCCATGAGAGAATTGCCGCCTTTCGGTCAAAATGACGCGGTCGTCATAGCAACCGAGGTGTGGCCTGCCGGACATCAGCCAAACTGATGTGTTTTCCAAGTGTAATCCAAATGTTAGCCAGAAGTCGATGTTTACCAATGTCAGCCATAGCTAAACCTTACTTGGTTCTAATGTGTTTGTTGTTATCTGGACCATATACCTCAAAAGGAGCTGTGAACCAAGCAATAATTTCCCGCAAATTCTAAACTTATGGCAAAACATATATGGTAACAATCTGGCCCATATCTGTTCAGTCATGCCATATCTAAGCCATATGTGCCAGCTATTGGCCACATTTGGCCCAAACGTTCTTGCTATCTGGGTAGGCTTTGCCCCCCCGTACGGGTTTTGTCGAGCCATCGTTAGTGTGGTTGTTTGATGAGAAAAAGATCAAATCTAGTCGCAATAAACGCGTTAATTATCCGTTCAACTGCAGCCGCTGAGGACTATTATTCTGGGCGAAATTGTGGAAGAACTGACGGGGCATGGTTTGATCTTCGGCTGACCAATCAGCAGAAAGAGGCGTTTTGTTCCGTCCACGTGTAGAAATCGAATATTCAAGCTGTTTATTCATTTTTCCATCCCTGAACGAAAAAAAAAAAAAAAAAAATCAAGCTGAATTCTTGTTTTTCGTTTTTCTGGAAAAAATGAAAAAACGAAAAAGGAGCCGTTTTGTCATGTTTCTTCTTTCAATATTAAATCAAAAAACGAATGGACGAATGATAGACGGATTATCCTGAAGGGGTTTATTCTGTGATATTCTGTGCATCATCCCACTTATTATATTGTTTCTTGCCACATAAGTGAATGATTAGACAAATTATTGATTTGAATTGAAATATTGTTTAGCTCTTTAAATGCAAAGCTTCCACAAAGAAAAACAGTTCCTAACAAACTACTGTGAACCTGGAAGTTCAGACAAGATGGACATTGAAGACATAATGTACAGTCGCTGTATGAATGTATATAAAACTGTTTGTACACAGCAGATGTTTTCCAGATGAAGTGATCTTTCACTTGAAGTGCACTCATTCAATCCCACAATGCACAGCAATAATGAGTGTACAACTGATGTATGGATAGAGAAATGCTTGCCACAGAGTACAGCGTAATACAATACAGATATAAATTAATTGTAAATTGATTAATAAATAGTTTAATCAGGTTTATTCATAATTTCCATGACAGAGTTCAAGATAAATCCTTTCATACTGGAGCTGCCAGTTTCAAATGATTATTAAACAGCAGCACAAACTATGCAAAAGCGTCAGTCCTTCCAGTGACTCAGTGTCTGAATTCACAAGACACACTTCTAACAATGTATCCACAAGTCTACTATTAACAGGAAAGTAACTGAGACACAAGCTAATAGCAGTTGTGTTTGAATGAATCGAGTGAGAGCGCGGTGGTGTGATACGAGAGAAGTAAAAGAAACGCCGGACTCAAATACCCGTATGACTGTGTGTTATTCTGTGTTGCTAATGACAACGGTTGTTATCAGGGAATAACACACCTCAGAATGTCACGACTGACCAATCAGAATCGAGTATTCCAGGAGCTGTGCAATAATTTGAGTTGTTTACTGAGACCTGTACAAACATGTTTAAACTAGAGGACAAACAGCTTTAACTAGTGGAACATTTCACTGAAAGGTTTTTGTTTTAAAGGCAAAATCACATTTGTATTTGTTCCATGTCATTTATTATATTTGGTGTAAACTCATTAGTATGTGTTTCACTTTATTTTGACTCAATAGAGACACAGATTGGAATTCATGTTCTAAATGTATTATATTTAAAACACAAATACTGTTTCAATAAATATGTATTCAAATCAGGTAGAGTCAGTAATTAATCTGATTAAATTTTAATGTAAGTTTTTTCAAAAAAATATAGTAACTGATTTGTAGTTTGTTCCACTGAACTCTGATTATCTTCATCTACATTCAAATCCATCAAAAGTCCCTGATAGTTAGCAAGAAATCAGTTTAATCACCAAAAGATGATAAATGCTGTATATCATAATTTGAAGTGGTCTTGAGAGGAGCAGTAAACATCAGGTGAGGATCCACAGAAGAGCTTCACTACTGTGTCTATGAGGAGAAAGAAATGTGTGATAAATGTGTGAATGTGATCCATACAGGTGAAGAGACTCAGACTTTACAATCAAATAATGCAGCATGTGTGTTAGAAACATGATATTGAATGATTAATGTTGCTATAGTATTCAAGTGATCATTTTGTTTAATATTTAAAGCTGGAACAGAGGAGGAAGAAGCTCAGATGAGTCTGTCTGGCTCTTCAGTTTAATACAAATATTTGTATTAAACTCATCCATAATGATTCAAATTTTTCTAATCATAAATGTGACTGTCAAAAGCATATCAAAAGATATAAAACAAGTCTACAATGTGAAATTTCCATGTTAATTAAAACATTTGTTATATCATATTTTATACACATTGTTATTCTATTTTATTTTTGTATTAGGTTAGTTATGTGTGTGTCTGTTACAATGTACAGATGTCCAGTATATTTTCTTTGTTCTGTGGATGGAGTCCAGACCAACTAAACATTTTTACCAGTTAACAGCATTTGTGTAAAGTTCACTTGCCTGTTTTAGGTATTAAAATATTTTAAGAAAAGTCTCAGTGTCTTTGATTGGTTTCCAACAACCTTAAAAAAATATTTCATGTT